>NC_059302.1:3513424-3515924 GCF_017591435.1 Portunus trituberculatus | reverse complement strand
TGCTCCCATAACTATTGTTGTCCTTTTCTTTTCTCTCATATTGCCACACCATGCTTTCGCGATAATATTTTTTCTTTCATTCTTTTACTTTCGCTCATAAGGCTAATGTATAATGGTTTTTTTTTTCTACTCTTGTAGTAGTATCATATGTACACAGCTTTCTTCTCACACCACACACTTCCTCACATCCAATACCGTAACACTAAATATCGACCTTCTTTCCTTTTCTTCTGCCGAACATTTTGTAAATATATCAAACATACATTTTAATCATTCAGTTGTGAAAAACTTTCTCTCTCTCTCTCTCTCTCTCTCTCTCTCTCTCTCTCTCTCTCTCTCTCTGTGTGTGTGTGTGTGTGTGTGTGTGTGTGTGTGTGTGTGTGTGTGTGTGTGTGTGTGTGTGTGTGTGTGTGTGTGTGCTGCTGCCAAACATTTTTAATCACACCCCCCACCATACCATTCACTCGGCCAGTATTCACTCCACTCACCTCACTCGTGTGACACCACAAGACAAGCACCTGCCGGGCTGCTGAAGGACACTCCTGCTCGCCGTGAAACTTTACTTCACATTTACATTCACGTGTTGGAGAAAATCTTGTGACGCCGAGCTCTTCAAAATGACATTTTCTCAGGAACTACACTCAGCCTTTCACAATATTATTTTTTCTTCTACATTACGTCCCTGAGTGAGGCATCAGGCCGCGGTGTGCATAGTGCGCATAATGGGCCGCCCTGATCATACCTATTAGCCATGGAAAGCCTCTCTTTCATAGTTCGTGTAGCACATTTCTTGTTTTTGCTCTTTATGTTTGAAGCCGCAAAGGAACACAAGTGCATAAGTGATGTGCTGGTAAGTTCAGTAATGGGCAAACCTAAGAAAACACTAAAAATGTGTATGATATTATTGTAACGTCTCTTCAGACTTGTTTAGGATGTTTGATATTTGTAGCTTGTGAGTGGAAAGGAAAAGGTTTACTTCATCTGAATCTAAACCTTTTCTACCGCCTTCTTCGATCACCAGCTGCCACGATCATTACTAACGGAAAGATGGCATCTATGCATTTATGTGCTACATACCTGACACTCTTTACTGGTCCAATCAATTTCATTCTCTTGAAATAAAAGACACTAATGCTTTTTCTCTTGCACAATATATATTTTTTCATCCTGCACGTCTTATATATTCAGTATACTTAAGAAACACATACTTAAATAGGCCAACACGTTTCAGTTTGTAATTCTGAAGTGTTTCCATCATCTTTTCATTAGTTTCTTCACATACACTTGTGGTAAAGGCGGGCCACACACACAGGCGAAACTGCTCCGCTCTTTCCATCATCGATCTTCCTCCTCAAACGGACACTCCGGGATTTAACTATACGCCGCATCCTTGCTAAACTCATCCACTTGTCGCATGTTATATACAACCATTGCATCAGTGTTAACAGCCTTGCGTTCTGCACTCTTGAGGTAATGCTCTGCTGGAATCGCCACACACCATCTTGTCTATTCTGTCCATCTTTGTTAACTCTTCACTTCTACACAGCTTCCCTCATCCACCACAAATATGGACCCTAACCTGCCTTTCTCTTCAGTTTCTCAACTTTAAACGTACCAAGACGCACCTCACTAATACTTCAATTGTAGCCACATAATAATGCAACTTAGTCTCTTCATATCATTTCACTAGACAAGAATGTTTTCCAGTTTCTTTTCAACCATTTTATCACTTAGTTTAATAGTTTAATACTGTTTCCGTAGAGCGTATAGTGTGTACATCAATACTGTACAAACCTAAGATGTCTAACAAAGGACCTCCACTTCAACTAACTAACTAGCTAAACTAAATGACTAAATTAAATAAATAAGCACGCTCACTTTTGGTAGAGAGATTTGAATTTTCTCTCCAAATTTAGCAATCGGAGACTCTATACTGCTTTAGATTACACACTTTGCTATTTCGTCTATTTATTTATCGATCGTATATGAGAAGGACTCTGAGGAAGCGAAAAAACATGACATTATACTTGCAACATTTGGTCCAGTCATACAATGAAAGATATATTCCATACACCACGAAAAAATATATGCTTCACACCCAATATTAAAAAAAAAGAGACAAAAAGCATCATTTTCATACAATCCCGAGCTTCTCTTTGCACGTGATGGTTCTCAAGGCAATCTGACAATCGTCGTGTCAAGCTTCGTATAAACCGTCCAGGTATTTCAGGCCAAAATATGCAAATAAAAGTGACCTGTGCTGTCCACCTCTCGTCATGCAATCCTAGTCAGACCTGCAGAGGCTGGAGGGGAACAAGTACCCACACTACCAGGTATGTGTTATAACGTGTAGTCTTCAGATATGTCAAAAAAAGAGGAGCAGGAGCGTAACTTTAGCACAAGACCACCACTTTCCCCAGTGTGGCCATTCATTACATAAAGAATGCCAGCAAAAAATGAAGCTCACTAATTAGCAGAGGCAGAAGCCGTCATCCCTTCG
>NC_059302.1:3498424-3510924 GCF_017591435.1 Portunus trituberculatus | reverse complement strand
TGGCGTGATTTGAGCTGAAGTGACTGGCCGGTATTAAAGCTCGCTGCAAGATTCAAGGTTCGCGTCAGTGGTTGGTTGGTTGGTTGGTTGGTGTGTCAGGGTGTTGATTCTCCGCCGTCATCGCTATCATCACCATGTTAGAGTGTATGAGTTGTATATAATTATGTCCTTTGCTTCTACGCATATATCCGTGAGAGTGGGGCTGATGTTAGTGAAAAGTACCTATAAGTTCACATTCTTTTTTTTTTTTCTTTATTTTTACATGCACTTCCAAGAGGAGAGACTATGCTGAGGTCAACATCCGCTCTCACGGGTATATGTATAAAAAAAAATGCTGCCACCATTAAAAATTAAAAAGGACTGATAATTCTGTACATTCAAATCCTAACACCCACCTTCACCTCATCGCCTCACTATTTCGTTCTCAATCAGCGCACCATCACCATCACTTATACCTTTACAACTCTCCAGAACACTATACTCATCTCTTCACCCCATCATCTCACGAGTCTCCAGAGGTGCACTCAGGAATGGAAGATGTAAGCTCCGCATTCACAAACGCTTTGCTCTCTTACCACGATTATTTTAAAAGGCCAAAGAGGTGATTGGAGAGCTTTTCAAGAGTTCTTCTCCAGTATAATGTAGAAATCTTGTCAATCTGCCTCTAGAACCGTAAAAACAGCATAAAAATCTCGTGTAAATTTAAATAAATCCTCTTGAAATAGTGGAAGTAAAGCACAGAAATGTTTAGGAATACGAGCCTATAAGATTCAGTGCATTCAAGAATGTTTATGGTCATATGTTACTTCTATTAACCTCGTTAGTACTAGGACGCATTTTTACCATGAGTTTTGAGCATGATTGAACGATTTTACTTACATTAGGAAGGGTCTATGGAGGTCAGAAGATTAATGGCCAGAGTCTTCGCTATTTTAATCCCCCACATAAATTTCTGAAGCTTTGTAAAATCACCAAATAGTATCCAGAATGAATATGGAAACGGGTCATGGTACTCAAGGGGTTAATCATTCACATACAGATTTGGAGGGGAGTTTTACACGAGTGCAGTGCTTTATCATAACACGAAAGGGAATAACGAACGCAGTGTATGTACTCGTATCAGCGCCATGACAGTGCTGCAAAAGTAACCAGCGGTCTTCACACCAATTCAACACCAAATGCTTCCCCAAAACTCTCAATTATTTATTAGTTGTTAGTGTTATTCTTGTTGATACGGAGACCAAAGCGCCTTCTACCGTGCAATTACCATTTAGACAAGCACACACCATCTTACCGTCAACTATCACCACTCAAACCAACGCACACAATTGCCTCACCACCATCTCTGCCACCAAGACGTCCAGCACCACCACAACCACCAACCACCACCATAATGACAGCCATTCACTCACCGCACCTCAAAAAAAATATATATAAAGAAGATCAGTGTTGTGTTCTTCTATAACATGAAGAAGAATAAATCATCGATAATTAAAACAAAAATAACACATTACTGACAATATATTTTATTGGAACAGTTGAAAGAATGACTTGTTGTTTCTCGAATTAAACTTTTACGCATTTGAGTCCAATATAACAACTACAATTAAATTCCTTTGGGAGGGTTTATATCGCAGGAACAGCATGCAAGTTTTAATTCTTACACTTTTTTTTAATTCCTAAAAGTCAACTGCTATTAAATTTTCACGCTAAGCTCCTGAAAAATTAAGCACTTCTTTACACTTTCATGACACGTCACCTGCGTACATCTAGTCATTAAAGAGCACAAATGTACTTGTAAATACATTAACACTATCAGATTAATACCACCGATTAGGGAGGAATAAATGCTGCAAAGGAGAAATGCTTCGTTACATTTACAAGCCACATCACCACTCGAATATAAAATGATGATAGTAGTAGTAGTAGTAGTAGTAGTAGTAGTAGTAGTAGTAGTAGTAGTAGTAGTAGTAGTAGTAGTAGTAGTAATAATAATAATAATAATAATAATAATAATAATAATAATAATAATAATAATAATAATAATAATAATAATAATAATAATAATAATAATAATAATAATAATAATAATAATAATAATAATAATAATAATAATAATAATAATAATAATAATAATAATAATAATAATAATAATAATAAGAAGAAGAAGAAGAAGAAGAAAAAGATGAAAATGAAGATGAAGATGAAGAAGAAGGAAGAACAAGAAGAACAAGATGATGATGATGAAGAAGAAGAAGACGAAGAAGAATAAGAAAAAGAACAATAAAAACAACAACAACTACAACAACAACAACAACAACAAAAAGAATACCACTCACACACAAATAAAAACAAGGAAAAATGCTCTAAACTACCTTCATAATCAAATGGAAAATATGCGAACACCTCTAAAATAAAAAAAAATAGATAAACAAATAAAACATATCAAACATAAGAAAAAAATACAAAGAAAAAACACAATTAGAAAAAAAAACATAAAAAACACATGAATAACAAAACCAGCCAACAACACCCCCCCCCCAAAAAAAACCCAGCAAACAACCCCCCGAAAAAAAGAAAAACTTGTCTTTTCCTCCACACCCACAAAAAAAAAAAAAAACACAACTTCACACACACACACACACACACACACACACACACACACACACACACACACACACACACCCTACATCCCTACCACTACTCCTACTCCCTACAGCCATACCACTACTCCTACCACTACCTATCCTACCCACACACACACACCCTACATCCTTACCACTAATCCTGCGCCCCTACACACCTACCACTACTCCTACCACTACCCAACTCACCCTACCCACAGTACCAATCCTCCATGTAAACCAACCCCCCCCCTCTCCTCTTTTCCTGCCCCATCCTCGAAAAAAAAATAATAATAATAACAACTTAACACACACCCATACACCCCCTTTTTTCTGTAAGAGGGAGAACTACCAAGGGCAGAAAAATTAATACTACAAAAAAAAAGACCCACTGGAATTGTAGTCTTTACTTCTATCACAACCCACACCATATCCACAGTACCCATCCCTACAGGTAAATAAAAACAACTCCCTTTCACCCATACACCCTTACCTTCCATCCCCCACAACTACCCACCCCATATCCACAGTATCCATCTTTATAGGTAAACCCAAACAACACTCCTCTCTTTTCCTCCCCACTCCTATATAAATAAATAAATAAATGAATAAATAAATACATACATTAACTTAACACACACCCATACACACCCTGCATCCCTTACGACTACCCAGCCCCTATCCACAGTACCCACTTCTCTATGTAAACAAAGACAACCCCTCTTTTTCCCCTTCAGTACTGAGACGCATTTTCTACCATGAGTTTTGGGTATGACTGGACGATTTTATTTAGTTAAGATCGAGTCTATGGAGTCTTCACTATTCTAATCCCCACATAAGTTTCTGAAGCTGTATAAAATCACCAAATAGTAAGCGAAATAAATATGAAAAAGCGTCATGGTACTGAAGGGGTTGAAAAAATAACATATACCGCTGCCACTACCCATACCACTACTCCACCTATCCACCCCACTGTCCCCCATCGCTCCATGTAAACAAATAAAGAATGTCAACTCCACTCGACGTTTCCATTAACCATTTAGCGTCTTTGTTTCCCTTGTACGAAGCGACGTAGGGAAAACAAAAGACTATCGCAAGTGAAAGTTACGTGGAGCTTACAGTGAGTGGCCGGACACGAAGGCAGCGAGGGATGAAGTTTACCATGGGGTGAGAGAGAAAGAGAGAGAGGGAAAGTGAGAGGGAGAGGGAGGGACGGAAGCCGAGAGGAGAGAGAGGGGGAAGAGAAGAGGAAGGGTTCTGGATGGGGGAAGGGTGAGATAAACGGGGAGGGGAGGAAAGAGAGAGAGAGAGAGAGAGAGAGAGAGAGAGAGAGAGAGAGAGAGAGAGAGAGAGAGAGAGAGAGAGAGAGAGAGAGAGAGAGAGAGAGAGAGAGAAAAGGAAGGGAGGAAGGAGGGTTGACTTCGAGTGGGACGGCAATAAACTGAGGGAGAGGAGAGAGAGAGAGAGAGAGAGAGAGAGAGAGAGAGAGAGAGAGAGAGAGAGAGAGAGAGAGAGAGAGAGAGAGAGAGAGAGAGAGAGAGAGTAGAACAAATGGGGAGAATAAAAGAAGAGGGGAAAGTAAAGCAAGAATGATGTCAAGTGAACAGATAAATGGGAAGAACATTAACTGTGAAGACAAAGAATAAAAAAACGAAGAAAAAAAATCATTAAAAATAAAATAAAAGCGAATAAGAAATGAAAGAAAGGAACAATCAAGAAAAGGTAAGTAGTAATGTCATCTTTGCTCTCTCTCTCTCTCTCTCTCTCTCTCTCTCTCTCTCTCTCTCTCTCTCTCTCTCTCTCTCTCTCTCTCACTTACCCTCCTTTCTGTTTCTTCCATCTCTTTAAGCCTTCTGGGATGATAATGTAATCCAACTCCTGCAGCTGTGCGATTACTTATGAAGAAGAAGGGTTGGAGGGAGGAGAGAGGAGGGAGGGAGGGAGGGAGGGAGGGAGGGAGAGAGGGAGGGAGAAAGAGGGAAGAAGGGATGGCTTGTTGGGGAGGATAGAAGGGGAAAGGTTGAAGGGCAAGAAAGGAGGAAAAGAAGGGAAGGAAGAGTTTAAGTTATCCATATTTTCCAGAGAGAGAGAGAGAGAGAGAGAGAGAGAGAGAGAGAGAGAGAGAGAGAGAGAGAGAGTACCTAAGTGATAAAGAACTTAAGGAATTTAACTTTGAAAGACATAAGGACCTTTTCGTGTGTGTGTGTGTGTGTGTGTGTGTGTGTGTGTGTGTGTGTGTGTGTGTGTGTGTGTGTGTGTGTGTGTGTGTGTGTGTGTGTGTGTGTGTGTGTGTGTGTGTGTGTGTGTGTGTGTGTGTGTGTTCGATTAGGTTGTGTCACTTTTACTCAGCTTTCTTTTTTCTCACTGAGATTTTTTTCCAGGAACGGAACTCCAATAAAGGGTGGGAGAGAGAGAGAGAGAGAGAGAGAGAGAGAGAGAGAGAGAGAGAGAGAGAGAGAGAGAGAGAGAGAGAGAGAGAGAGAGAGAGAGAGAGAGAGAGAGAGAGAGAGAGAGAGAGAGATACCACTATGACATTAAAACATTATCATTATTCTATCATATTTTTCTGCCTTCGTCATGTCGTTGCGTTTGACTTTTTTTTTTTTCTTTCATGTTTAACTGGAAAAGATAGAAAATTGTCATTACGCAAATTTATATACATTTAATACTGAAAACAAGAAAAATAATAAACACATGGCAAAGACCAATCTCTGAATTAGAAAAAAAAATCTCACACAAGGAGGAGTGGTTCAATTTTTAGAATCAAGCCATTTAAATTTAAAGACAGTGTAGCACGTTGTATAAATAATTCCTGTATGTCTGAGTAAAAACAGTATGACAATGTGCATATAGACATGAATAATCTTTACATATTTGAGGTTGCTGCCGTATATGAAAACGTCAATTTGGAAATAAACGATGTTCCTCCGAGATATAATTTGCCATAATTTGTTAATTCAACCTGTCTGCAAAGCTCCGACTCGACAGACCATACCTAAGTTACTTATCTGAATGTATATAAGAACTTACATGATGTCTATAATAAATGATACTTATATACACCCAACCAGCCACCCATCACACACACACACACACACACACACACACACACACACACACACATACACACACACACTGTACCCGGTAAACAAAACATCACAGCACAACACAAGACAACATAAGGCCTCCCCTCCCTCGCTCCCCTCCTCACGTCCATTATAACTTGTGCTGGACGTGTCAAGGAAGTATCTCTATCTCCGCCTCTGGTTGTCAAATGAGCATCTCGCCGCCGCCTCCTCAACATGCACTCTACTCTGACCAGCAGCCGCCACCCCCACCACTGCCTCGCATCCTTTGTTTCGCTGTTGTCATAATCAATAACTTTAGATTGTTCTGACGGCGAGATTGGATAATCGAAGCGAACAACTAGAATTTCAAATCGAACTGAATTGTTGAATATATATAACTTTACCTGACAAAGTGTATATAAATATTTGGTTTTACTGTCAGAATGAATGATCTTTAAAAAAACGGTCTTGAAGCGAAAAAAATGATGATTCAATGGCAAATCGAAGTGAATGACTAAAATTTGTGTCTTCTTGTATAATCATAAACATTGTTAATGGATAATTATGGAGAATGAGAGTGCATACGTGAACACAACGGACCTTCGATATAACGGAATTCAATAACTGACTTCCAATTAACTTCGGAGACAGTTTTGAGCATCAATATTTATTTCCTAGATATAATGGAAGAAATTGACAAACTGGAACCATAAAGGACAAGAGACATGCTTATATAATGGCCAATGTGTACAAGAATGTAAGAAAATGAATCTGCAGAAATGTATCAAAATGTTTAGTTAGCAGAAAGCAATGTTCATGGAAGATCAGGATCAAAATTTCACAACAGCGTGACTGAATGACCTTGATAAAAGAATGGCAGTTATCATAGAGGGTTACATTTAATCATAGAGGGTTACATTTAATTAACTCTTAATTCTGATACGATGGAAGAGATAAACGACGAACATAAACTCCTTCTCATCTCAGTCAGTCATTAGCTGTACCATTAATACAATATACTTGGCATCACAAGAAAGAAAACAAAATCCTAGCATAGACAATATTAATAATGAAGATACTTGCTTTACTTGTATTGTATTATTTTCATTCACATTTCTTTTCATATACTACTGTTTAAAAAACTGCATGAGACCAAAGACTGAAGTACACACAAGGATTTAGTCACAATATTCTTTCTGGTCGTCGTAAAAAGGATGAGACAGGATATCTTGTAGTTTCTCTCACTCACCGCCCCAATCACGCATCTCTTACTATATTCTGCAGTTACTTCCATAGATTCTGCACTTCCGGACTTGTGACTGTATGCCTCTCTCCCGCACACACTTAACACAAGACTGCTCTTACTCTGATCCCATTCTGTTCGCCCTATCAGTGCAGGAAACAGCAAACATCTTCACTCTCATTCTCTTTAACCCCTTCAGTGTTTTTATATTCTTCTTACTATTTAGTGATTTTATACAGCTTCAGAAACTTTTGTGGGGATTAGAATAGTGAAGACTCTGTGTATTAATCTTCTGACTTCCATACACCCTTCCTAATGTGGATAAAATCGTCTAATCATACCCAAAACTTATAGTAAAAATGCGTCCCAGTGCTGAAGAGGTTAATAGTAAACTGTACTGTACATCTCTGACTAATCTTTGTATCTTCCATAACAAGAACTGCTTTAAGAGATAATTATCAAAATTTTCTCACACTAAAGCCGCTCTTGCTACTATACTAAAAAAAACCCAGCAAATTAGATGTTAAATATTAATAAAAACTGCTAAATATTTGTAATAATGATGAATAAACTATACATTGAAGTTACCAAGTGTAAAATAAACCTGTTAAAACACACACACACACACACACACACACACACACACACACACACACACACACACACACACACACACACACACACACACACAAACAGATACGCCTAAAAGTCATATTGGACACAAAATCATTACGTATTAAAAAGGTCAGTTCAGTGTCTGTTAGGAGCCAATACGATTTTTTAAACCTTTCATCGCATCAAGGGAAGGACGATAAACACTCCATGAATAAACAAAGGCCAATTCTGATCTCGTCTGTGTGTGTGTGTGTGTGTGTGTGTGTGTGTGTGTGTGTGTGTGTTTCACTGTTTGATCTGCTGCAATCTCTGACGAGACAGCCAGACGTTACCCTACGGAACGAGCTCACAACTCATTATTTCCGATCTTCGGATAGGCCTGAGACCAGGCACACACCACACACCGGGACAACAAGGTCACAACTCCTCGATTTACATTCCGTACCTACTCATTGCTAGGTGAACAGGGGCTACACGTGAAAGGAGACACACCCAAATATCTCCACCCGGCCGGGGAATCGAACCCCGGTCCTCTGGCTTGCGAAGCCAGCGCTCTAACCACTGAGCTACCGGGCGTCTTTCTTTCTGTCTGTTTGTCTGTCTGTCTGTCTGTCTGTGTGTCCTTTTGTTTGTCTGCCTCTCTCAAGCTTCCCCACTATCCAGAAAGCACTGAAGGTTATTTTGTGTAACGCCCTTCCAGATTATTCCTAGTTACAACTGTGTGTGTGTGTGTGTGTGTGTGTGTGTGTGTGTGTGTGTGTGTGTGTGTGTGTGTGTGTGTGTGGGTGGGTGGGTGGGTGGGTGTGGTGTGTGTGTGTGTGTGTGTGTGTGTGTGTGTGTGTGTGTGTGTGTGTGTGTGTGTGTGTGTGTGTGTGTGTGTGTGTGTGTGTGTGTGTGTGTGTGTGTGTGTGTGTGTGTGTGTGTGTGTGTGTGTGTGTGTGTGTGTGTGTGTGTGTGTCCATTGAACAACGAGACAGACAACCTACCCCCGTTCACCACACACACACACACACACACACACACACACACACACACACACACACACACACACACACACATACGTGCTCATTATTCACGTGGCTTTCCACACAACCTTACACAACTCGCGCCCTATAAGAGACCAACCCAGCAATCCGGTCAAAGTGGAAACTCAAGCGCGTTAGATTAATTATGCTGTTTGGGGAGGGTGCTGAGTCAGAGTCGGAGAGAGGGAGGGAGGGAGAGAGGGAGGGAGGGAGGTAGAGTGGCAGAGAGGGAGAGAGAGAGAGAGAGAGTGAGGAAGGGAAAGACTCAGAACAGGCAGGGAATTATGCTGTTTGAGAGGCATGCATTCTTTATAAGTATTGTGTCGCCTTCATGACTGAGCCAGAAGGATTAAGCATCGTGAGTGGCCGAGTCAGGGAAGGATTACGCTGATTGAGGGGCCGGCTGGTGAGTGTCCTGTGACCCCCCCCCCCTTCACTCTTCCACACCTGACGTGCCCTAGGGAGAGAAGCAACGGTCCGAGTGGGTCGTAATTTCATGGAGATTACTGGTATTATTTCAGCGGCGGGAATCGTGCAACAAATATTAATCCGTACGATGTATTGAGAGAGCGAACGATCCACGTGCCTGCCGGGAATTTGGCTCCAGCGGCCCAGATGCAACGCAAATAAGTTAGGGATAAAATGAGGGGCGGCGAGCGGCTACCGAAAATTTGGGAAGGAATCGACGAAACACGGGAGGAATATAAAAGGAATACGGGAGGAGGAGGAGGAGGAGGAGGAGGAGGAGGAGGAGCAGGAGCAGGAGGAAAGGGGAGGAGGGAAATGGAGTGGATGGTGGCGGAAAACGGGGCGAGGACGGTGAAGGAAGGGAAGTTGAAGGGCGGGAGGGTGAAGGAGGGGAGAAAGAAGGGGCTGTTAACAAAATAATTTTAGGACAGAAGGAAGTTTGGGCTGTGAAGTGGAGCGTGTGGTGGTCTGGAATTTGGAGAATGTTATTACTCAAAAGCGAGCAGCAGTAGGAAGAGGAGAAGCAGCAGCAGCAGCAGCAGGAGGAGGAGGAGGAGGAGGAGGAGGAGGAGGAGGAGCAGCAGCAGTAGCAGCAGTAGGAGGAGGAGGAGGAGGAGCAGCAGCAGTAGTAGCACCAGCAGCAGCAGCAGCAAGAGGAGCAGCATACTGAAGAGGACCTTTCCCAGCCTGCTGTAGTCCAGCCAGCCAGCACCGTCCCCTTCTCTCGTGCTGTGCCTCTGAATGTTGTGTTTCTGCAAGCCATACAGTAGCCTTGTCAAGTGTACTGTGTCTTTGCCGGCCACAGAGCAGCCTTACCCAACATGCAGCGTCTCACTCGTACACACAGCATGCTCGTACACATGCATGTATAGCGTGCCTGCCAGATCTGTCGCGGCCTTGCTAATTGGATAGTGAGCACACATTCTCTCATCTCTTACTAACGTTGTTGTTGTTTTTTGACAGGTGCAATTCAGTCTTGTAAATTTCATGGCAGTTACGGTTATGAAAAGTCGTGATATCATTATAAATTCCCTGCTAACCGTGCAAATCTCCCATCACACCCACGCGGCTCCTGTCACTGACACAGACACGTTGACATCAACCATGAAACCTCGACGTGAATGGTATTAATACATTATTACTGGAGCGGGAGTCATCCATCGCAGTTCCATCCATCTTTTGTTCACCCTTGACAAATCTAAATCGGTCCTGTCAAGCCTTAATTGCCTCGGCCTTCCCCACACCGGTCCTGAGGGTCTGTACTGGTCTCCTCAATTGATTCTGGCCATGTCACACTCTAACTACATCTGTATTGGCTGCTAAAGTTATAAAGACTGCTAATATTCCGAGCAGCGATGAAGTAAAGAAGGAAAGAGTAGGAAATCAACCGAACACGAATTAAGTTTTCAGTTATAATAATAAAAGGAAATATATAGAAAAAAAAAAAAAATCCTATGATAAATAAGAAAATTGAAAACGACATGACTTTATAAAAGGAAATAATAAAAAAAAAAAAACTTAAGAAACCGAATAAGAACTAGGAACAGTGATGAGAAAAGCGAGAAAGAAAAAAAAAGAAATGCTACGACAAATAAAAAAAAAAGAAGAGGAAAAAGAACAGGACCCTACAAAGGACAAAAAAAAAAGTAAGAGAGAAAAAAAAAACACAAAGAGCGTGTAGTGAAGGTCAGCAGTCCAGTCCATCCTTCAGTGATCCATTAGTTCCGTAATTCTCCTCTCTTTGTGTTGCCATGTCGGGCGGCTAATGGCCTTCCAGTCTTTGTACCTCTATAGGGTAATTGACTTAATTAGCTTTTGACTATCCCTGTTGGCCGGTATTAGTCCTCGTGTCCTCTCGGCTTCACAGGGTCACCGGCCGCTCTCTTCTTCTCTTCCTCTCTCTCGCCTCAATGCTGCCCCGGCTTTATGATGGAACTCTCGGCTCTCTAGGGAAACGTTCAGCTCTATGATGGAACACTCGACTCTGCTCATCTCGGAAGTGGATTTGTCGATTGTGTGGTGGAATTCTCGGCTCTGTGGTGGAACGTTCGGCTCTGTGGTGAAATTCTTCGCTCTGTGGTGGAACGTTCTGCTCTGTGGTGGAATTCTTGGTTCTGTGGTGGCATTCTTGGCTCTGTGGTGGAACGTTCGTCTGTGGTGGAATTCTCGGCTCTGTGGTGGAACATTCGGCTCTGTGGTGGAATTCTCGGCTCTGTGGTGGAATTTTCGGCTCTGTGGTGAAATTCTCGGCTCTGTGGTGGAATTCTCGGCTCTGTGATTGATTTCTTGACCATTTGGTGCATCTCTCATCTCTGTTTATAGTGGGAGTCTCCTCTGCGATGCCATGTTGACTCTGTATAGCTAAGACAAACGTGTCCTTTATTTTGTACAGCCACTCCCTTCCTTGTGTGGCCAGCTCCAATCCTTCCTGAGACGTGAAATCCTCCCTGCCACGTCAACCCGGCCGAAGGTTCTCCAGACAAGTGACCGTGCCGGATGTGGGATAACCCCTGCCGCTATGCAAGATCCTGAGGGGGTAGGGAAGCTGGGAAGGAGGGAAGGGGGCGTATCGGGCCTGTCTGACGGTGAGCGGCATGGCAGGTGTGTCGAGCCGTCAGGTGGCCTGGGTCGCACACGCAGTCCCACCGCCATCCCTGTTGACGCGAGGTGGAGGGGGAAACTGACACGTCGGAAAAAAAAGTATATATGAGTGTGATTTCCCTCGGTGGTGGAGACCTTGCTTCATCTTCCTTCCTCATCTGCCTGCTTGTTTCCCTTCCTCTCTTTACTCTTTCCTAATGTGTGTGTGTGTGTGTGTGTGTGTGTGTGTGTGTGTGTGTGTGTGTGTGTGTGTGTGTGTGTGTGTGTGTGTGTGTGTGTGCAAGGAGAACACAGGAGTCCTCCTTACCTACACACACACACACACACACACACACACACACACACACACACACACACCAATAAAAAGAGAAGATAGAATAAACTTCTTGAACTTTAAATCTTTCGCCTCACTGACCATTTAATCCGGCGAGAGAGAGAGAGAGAGAGAGAGAGAGAGAGAGAGAGAGAGAGAGAGAGAGAGAGAGAGAGAGAGAGAGAGAGAGAGAGAGAGCTTGGGGGGCGTGCACGTATATAATCTATTACTCACATAACAGCGCACGTACTGCCAGCAAAACGAGAGAAGCTCTGGATGTGATTGCTCTTTTATGGATAATTATTTGCCATCCTAGCGGGGTACGTTGAAAAGTGGGCGGGGTGGGCGGAGGCACCGAGATGGGCGTGGCCACATGAGGACGGGGAATGGGGAGGATAAAACAGAGAAGGGCGTTGAGAATCTCTGAGTGGGCGTAGCATTAAGAGCAGAGAGACGGGTTGGGAAGGGTGGGTGGGGAGGTGGGGGTGTGTTGGAGGACCGGGTGAGGGGATTGTGGGTACGTTGGGTGGGAGAGGCTTGGGA
>NC_059302.1:3493424-3495924 GCF_017591435.1 Portunus trituberculatus | reverse complement strand
GGTATGAACCATCTGAGGTAGGAACCGGGAGGGGGCGTCAGCTGATTGGACAGTGGGCGGGGGCTGCGTGCCTGCTGACTCCAAGGAGGGAGGGGCGGAGGAAAGAAGAGAAGGAGAAAAGGAGAGAGGGAGGGAGGAAGACGTCAGGTTGAGAAGTAGAGGAAAGGAGGGCAAGAAGGAAAGGATGACGTCAACATGAAGAGAAAAATAAAATAAAAAAACGAGGAAAGAGGATAAGAAAGATGAGGAAAGAGAAGAAAGATGTCAGTAAAAAGGAAAGAAAAGAGGAAGGAGGAGAGAAAGAAGAGAAAGAAGGAAAACAAGGAAAAGAAAGAAAGTAAAGTGATAAAGAAGTAGGAGGAAAGAAGGCAGAGGGGAAAACGTCAACAGAAGAAATAATGGAAGAAGAAGAAGAGCAAGAAAAAGAAGAAGAAGAAGAAGAAGAAGAAGAAGAAGAAGAAGAAGAAGAAGAAGAAGAAGAAGAAGAAGAAGAAGAAGAAGAAGAAGAAGAAGAAGAAGAAGAAGAGAGAGAGAGAGAGAGAGAGAGAGAGAGAGAGAGAGAGAGAGAGAGAGAGAGAGAGAGAGAGAGAGAGAACACTTAAAACATAAAAGAAGAAAAGATAAAAGAGAAGAGATGGAGAAAAGAAGAAGAAAACACAAAAAAAACATGAAATAAAAAGCAAAAAAGAAACAGAAGAAAAAAAAAGATAATTAAGAAGAAACGAATCGTAGAAACAAACACAAAAATTAAGAAATAAAAAAAAAGAAAAGAAAAGAAATCAAGATGAAAGAAGAGGAGAGAGAGAGAGGAAAGGGAAGAGAACAAAGCAAGAGTAGAAGAGAACAGAGGGCACAGATGAATAAAATATGGAAGAGATAAGCGGAGAGAGAGAGAGAGAGAGAGAGAGAGAGAGAGAGAGAGAGAGAGAGAGAGAGAGAGAGAGAGAGAGAGAGAGAGAGAGAGAGAGAGAGAGAGAGAGAGAGAGAGAGTAAAGGAGAACAAACGAGCAGGAGGAAACGAAGTCAGAAGGTAAATTAAAAAAAATAGAGAAAAAATATTAAAAGAAAACAAAAAGGAGAGGAGAAATGACAGGAGAAAATAAAGAGAGAGAGAGAGAGAGAGAGAGAGAGAGAGAGAGAGAGAGAGAGAGAGAGAGAGAGAGAGAGAGAGAGAGAGAGAGAGAGAGAGAGAGAGAGAGAGAGAGAGAGAGAGAGAGGAACAAGAAATAGGAAGAGGAAAAGGGCACTATGAAATGTAAGGAGAGATAAAACAAGAGAGAGTTGACACCGTGGAAAAGATAAAAGGAAGAGAAAGGAAGAGAAAGGAAGAGGAAGAAGAAAAAGAAAAACACAGACAGGGAGAGATAACAAGAGATAGAGGAAAATGATGTGAATAGCGGACGAGAGAAAAAGGAAGAGAACGAAGAGAACAAGGAAGTAGATAACTGAGAGAGAGGAGAGAGAAAGAAGAGGTGAAGAGGAGAAAGAGAAGGAGATAACAAGTAACAAAAGGAAAGAAAGGCGAGAGAAGACAACACCAAGCAAACAAACTCGACAAGGAAAGAGAAAAGAGGAAAGAAGAAGAAGAAGAAGAAAAAGGAGGAGGAGGAGGAGGAGGAGGAGGAGGAAAAGAATGAGAGTAAGGAGATAGACCAGGTAAACAATTAAGGAGCAAAAAAAAGTGAGAAAGAGAAAGAGAGAGAGAGAGAGAGAGAGAGAGAGAGGAGGACAAAGAGGAAAACCACTTGATCTGGAAATATGTGATAAGTAGGGAAGCGAGGAGGAAAATAAATTAGGTAAACGTTGTGGAGAAAAAGACAGAAAAACACAAAATCAGGAGACCACAACCTCATCTGTAAATCAAATAAAAAAAAATAGAAAAAAAACAGGGAATTTTTTTTTTCAACAAGTTAGTGTAGGAGGAGGAGGAGGAGGAGGAGGAGGAAGAGAAGGAGAACACAGAGGAGGAAGAGAAGGAAGAGGAAGGAGGCGAGGAGAAAGGAAGAACAGGAAGAAACCACAAGACAAGAAAGGAAAGAAGAAAAGACAAATAGAGGAAGAGAGTCAAGAATGCTATTACACCAAAAAAATTAGAGAGAGAGAGAGAGAGAGAGAAGAGAGAGAAAGAGAGAGAAGAGAGAGAGAGAGAGAGAGAGAGAGAGAGAGAGAGAGAGAGAGAGAGAGAGAGAGAGAGAGAGAGAGAGAGAGAGAGAGAGAGAGAGAGAGAGAGAGAGAGAGAGAGAGAGAGAGCAAATACATGAGGACAGAAGGACGAGGAAGCCAGAGATTGAAGGGAAGGGACGAGAATTAAGTTGGAGAAAGAGAATACAAAGAAAAATGAAAGAAAATAAAAGTAAGAAAGAAAATGAAATAAGGGAGGAAAGGAAGGGATAAGAAATAAAGAGAGGTGATCTATTCTACAACTATCTATTGAATTAAGTAGCCATTGGTTTACTCGTGTGCTTAGATAAGGAATGGTTAAAATAGGATAGGGAAGAAA
>NC_059302.1:3475924-3488424 GCF_017591435.1 Portunus trituberculatus | reverse complement strand
ATGATTAGACCATTTTATTTACACTGTCAAGGATCTAGGGAGGTCAGAAGATTAGTGGTCAGAGTCTTCACTATTTTAATCCCCATCCCATATAAGATTCTGTAGCTGTATGAAATCGCCAAATAATAAGCAGAATAAACATGAAAACGCGTCCAGGTACTGAAGAGGTTGTTAAGTCAATAAACAGATACTGCTATTGACTAAAATGAAACTTTAAACTGATTAAGTTCCAAAGGTCACACGAGGAATGAAAATACATGCATTCACGATCTACATAAAAGTAAAAGGAAAGGAATCTAATTTTTCCAAATCAAGAGAAAGGTCAAACGGGTGAATAAAAGCTTCGGTGCGCGTGAAAAAGTAATGAAATTAGGCACTTACCGATGAGATGGTGTGTGTGTGTGTGTGTGTGTGTGTGTGTGTGTGTGTGTGTGTGTGTGTGTGTGTGTGTGTGTGTGTGTGTGTTTGCTATAGTTTTTGTGTGCGCGTTTTTTTTTTTTTTTTTGTGTGTGTATTAGCAGGTAGGCAGATAAATATATACATAGAAGCACAATCCTAAACTACGATCAAATTAGAAAAACATTAAGCTTCTTATCAATAACTTCACGAAAAGAGGAAAAGCTCAGATTAACAAAGACAAAAAAAAGAAAAGGAAGTAAAAGATAACAAGGAGGAAAGTAAAAAAAAAAAAAACGGAAATTACTTGACATTTGTGTGAAGGAGAGAGAGAGAGAGAGAGAGAGAGAGAGAGAGAGAGAGAGAGAGAGAGAGAGAGAGAGAGAGAGAGAGAGAGAATGATGAAAAGTTACATATGCAAAGATAATGAATTTGATACACCACGTACAATCTCGTATCATCCAGTACAAGGGCCACATTTCACATCACACATCACACATCACGTACCACACATTACAGCACAGTTAAAACCCACACACAACCAAGACAAACACTACATCCTCAGAACAGACGCTTTTAACATACTTACTTCCGATAATTTCTTCAGGTTGCGAGTAATTACAGCTGCAATCAGTCACTGTGGCATTACTACAAGTGATGATGCACAATTGATTAGCAGGAAGACAATAACATATAGCGATTGACAGCGTTTGGTGATTGATTGTGTGTGTGTGTGTGTGTGTGTGTGTGTGTGTGTGTGTGTGTGTGTGTGTGTGTGTGTGTGTGTGTGTGTGTGTGTGTGTGTGTGTAACTTGTCTTTTTTTTCTTCTTCTCTTCTTATTCTCATGTACTTTTTCATTCGTTTTTTTTTTTAAATATCTATACACATTCTCTCTCTCTCTCTCTCTCTCTCTCTCTCTCTCTCTCTCTCTCTCTCTCTCTCTCTCTCTCTCTCTCTCTCTATCTATCTATCTATCTATCTATCTATCTATCTATCTGTTTTTCTTTTCTCTTCTTGTTCTCAAGTACTTTTTGCTTTTTTTTAATATCTATACACACTCTCTCTCTCTCTCTCTCTCTCTCTCTCTCTCTCTCTCTCTCTCTCTCTCTCTCTCTCTCTCTCTCTCTCTCTTAACATCTCTCAAGTCAAGCGTGTTTATGGAGGTCATATTCCCTCCAGTTAATGAACCAATTGTTGTAAAAATGACAGAAGATTTAAAGCTAAGAGGGTCCCAGTGTGAGAGCCGTGGAGATATGTTCAATGAAGATATCGCTGGTGTGTTCCGCCTTCATTAACTCTTTCCAGATTGTTTTCATAATCAGACTCCCAAGAGAAGCTATGTATATTATCCCATGTTATTTTATTTTACTTATCATTATTATCCATCATTTTTTTTTTTTTTTTCAAAGGAAGCGACTGTGTTATTAATTGGAGGTTAGTCATACGAACGTCCACGGTGCGAAGACAAGCACTTGACTATTACCACTACATGATTAATAGCAGTCACTTGTTTCAACTTGTAAAAAAAAAAAAAATATACGTGATCATCAGAGAGAGAGAGAGAGAGAGAGAGAGAGAGAGAGAGAGAGAGAGAGAGAGAGAGAGAGAGAGTCTGTATTTACGTGTGTGTGTGTGTGTGTGTGTGTGTGTGTGTGTGTGTGTGTGTGTGTGTGTGTGTGTGTGTGTGTGTGTGTGTGTGTGTGTGTGTGTGTGTGTGTGTCCCCGGGCACCAATATGAATTAAGCAATACTCGCAAAAAGAAGTCGATAAAAGTAGGACACCAAACTTCTGCAAATGCTTCAAGCTGTCACGCTCCAGAAGTCTTGAAATGTAGATGAAAGTTCTGCCTGTGTCTGCATGTCTTCATCGATTGCCTTCAGGTGACAAATTTTTCACGAGAACTTCTGAGGGGATGGGAAAGGTCAGAAGACAGGCAGTGGCTTAAGATTGAATGACACACACGCTGTATGTTTCAGGCGCCCATCCCACGAGACGCCATGAGGTATACAATTACTTTTTTTTTCACTAGCCAGTCCGCAATGCCTCGTGAAGACGTAAAGTTGCCCAAAGCAGAAATGTTATAAAGTCCTATGGATTTAGTGTCTCAATAGGACCAGAATCGACATATGAATAAGGTGTAAACATTAAAACCATACATCCTTACTATCATTCAGAGTAACTTTGTGGCGAAATAGTTATTATATCAATAAAGCTGTCTGGCCAGTAATTGATTATCACGCTGGATGGATGACTTTCAATCTTTCCGGGTCATTTTTTGGGAAAACTGACAAGTATTGTATTGAACGAGATTCCCCTGGTGATGGTCTGCACACCACTGCCAAACACCCCATAAAACTGAAAATGAAAACAGTGTCTCGGATTGGACGAAACGAGTAATTTTCAAGTAATTCTTAAGTCATTTTTAATTGTAGTCATTTTCAAGCTGGTTGTATAGGGCTTGGCGCAGTTAAGTTAGAGTCGTGGAAAGTGTCTGATGAATCGTGAGTGGCAGGTAACAAAGAAAGTGTCAGCCCTAAGACGCTTCCAGAGGCACTTGTAACACTAAGCTTGACAGTGCTGACAGAAAAGCTTATTCCTCGAGTGTCTGTTTGCTTTGCCCCGTTTATTACGTATTTCTTAATAATGAATGAATAAAGAAGATAAAGTTTGCGTAGAAGTTAACGGTGCCGAACGTTGTAGCGAAAAGAGAAAACTGATGACTGAAATATTTCGTAACGATCACAAAAATATACTTGTTTGTTAGTTTCCTTGAGCAATGTTCTAGTGAGTGTAAAGAGACGACAACAATAATTCATTCCATAATCGTTTTACATAAGCAGGAAATACATTTTTAAACTCGATAGTGCTGCAAACAAGGAATATTTCATCACACTCCTTTTCACATCTCTTGCAATAATTTTTAAACGAACTTGTTCATGAGTAATGTCATTTACAAAGACTCCACCTTTCAAGTGAGTTTCAGCAGCAACAGCAGCAAGGAGTAGTAGTAGTGGTAGTGGTAGTGGTGGTGGTGGTGGTGGTGGTGGTGGTGGTGATGGTGGTGGTGAGGGTGGTGGTGGTAATGGTAGTCGTTTATGTAGTAGCAGCATCGATAGTTGGTGTAAATTATATCAAATGGAGAGGGAGATGGAGAGAGAGAGAGAGAGAGAGAGAGAGAGAGAGAGAGAGAGAGAGAGAGAGAGAGAGAGAGAGAGAGAGAGTGGCTTTCCTGTATGCCAAAGTTATGTGTAATGGTGATGCGAACATTGAGGATGTCTTCCTTCATTTGACAGGTGTGTGGTTTAACAATATAATAATTGGCTTGTTACAGTTACTCTTGTTTCCCATCCTTCATTACTTCATTGCCGTCATTACTGTTGATCCTGATTCTGAGGATTTCCTTACTGATGCCAGCGACTTGTCTTCTTTTAAGAGGGAGGTAGCGGGGCATTTGCTCCCTAATCTTGGCTGACGCTTTTCCACTTTTTAGAGAGCCAGCAATCAAGTAGGTCTTTTTTTTTTTTTTTTTTTTATCTTTTCGATTTTTTTTTTTTTTTTTTGCCCTTGGCTAGCCTTCTTCCCTGAATAAATAAAAAAAAAAAAAAACTGTTTCGGTGGTGGGCATTTTTCTTGTGGACTGTCTGGATCTTAACTTGATGCAGTGATAATCGGTGTTTGTCAGACTGAAAGACTGCTCCTTCGTTACATTTTCTGCTGCAAATCATTAATGCAGTGATCTTGTCATCACTAATAACCTTCATAGTCTTTATAAGTACGTTCACGGGGACTATTTCATTTTACGATGGCATTCGTTTCATCGTCAGTAACACTGTGATGCGTCAAAGAAATGGCATCCCACGGCAGGAAATGTCAGGTTAGAGATAATGGTCGTGGATTCTCAGTCTTTGTTTCGAGCTCCATCCAATGCCACATAACTTTTGCATGCATCGGTACTTTCAAACTTCAAACACCATCATTACTTAGTCTCTTCAATAAATTGAAACCCTCTGGATGCTTCAACTATTATCCAAAATAACAAGGTATCTTTCTTTTCATGTTATAATGTTTTCTTTTTTTATCCATCGCTTATCAAGTTCAACATGACAAACTAGTGTAACATTATCATTTCCTGTCTGGATGGAAGGGAGCCTAGGCTGATGTCTTTCCTATACAACGTTAAAATGTGTAGCTCATTGGTGCGGGCCAAGTGGATTGCTTCTGCTTCTTTTTTTTTTTTACGCAACTTTGTGAGATAAAAAGACGGCTGGAGAAATACACAAAAATACAACATAAATTAACTCTCCTCTTGGTTCTGTTTTTCCTCCATTTTACGACTTGAACTCTTTTAAGAGTAAGGTTTCCTGACATTTACCTTTTGATTTTTGACAACGTGTTGTTAAAAGATCCAGGGAATGTCACGTCTGTAAATGTAACAATACAAATTTAGCATATGGAATAATGAATTCATGATTTTAAGAACTTTGGAAAGACCATCTGCCGGATACGTGAAAGGAGCGACTCATGTTTGTTTTATTTTAAAATATAACATAACCAATGCTTGCATTTAGCGACACAAAATCATAAGTAAACAAGAGTGAACACCGTATTGATTGGTGTAATTCTGCATCGCTAAAACATCATTTGGGTTCAGAATGAGGTACTACTCAATAAGAGTTGAGAGACACAGGTGTGAATCTGGCCATTATATAGCAACATAACCACATCAGCTTCAACACACAGTAACCACATGTTCTTACTTTGCCCCATGGCCGCTACACTGTTGTTACAATAGGTACAGTCTTGTTTATGGGGTCTCTCACTGACTCACTCCTTTTGATAGCCTGTGGCAGTCAGTTATGTCTAGCAATTTTTCAAACATTAATTTCTCTCACGAGTAATATCTCACACAGTTTTCATTTATATTAGTAATATTACTACAATTTTATATATTTAAACATTTATGTAACACTTGGTTCATTTCTAACTATTTCCATTCTCTTTCATCTCACAGTGCAGCATTTGCACGATCGCGGAAAAGAAAGTCTAATGTCACAGATAATATCATTATGTATAAACACCCACGACTCACTCAGAGCGTCAGTGTTTCGTCTCTTTTATTTTTTCTTTCTCCACTCACTCCAAGCCTCGCGAGGCATTTCAAGCCCACACAAGCCTGATTCAATACACTTCCCACCTTTCCATTTCTTATGCACATCATCTTTCAGCTTTCCATCACACAGAGCACGTTTACGAAAATGAACTTGCGAAAGAGTTCTGTATAACCTTTTTCTTTGCTTCATCGTCCAGTTTCTCTCTGTTTGACATAATCAGCGCCATCAGTGAACCAATCCATCGTACAACCATACAAAGCTACTTGATCCTCTTGACCATTCTGAATCCTGGAATGATACGTGACCGCTTTAAAACACTTTGGAATTTACTGTACGTACATAAAAGGTGGGAATCCTCTTCTTGTCCTCACCTTTCGGCCTGGTGGTGAAATCCTTGAATAGCAGATAACTGATCACTTATTCAGGTTCTGCCGGGATTTTGTGCTTCCAAGACTTGATAGTTACATCGGGCAAGGCTGAATAGAAAATACGAGAGGAATTATTGTGGAAGAGTGTAAAATGTTCGTTGTTGATAGCAAACATTTTAGTACGAGGATAAGAGAAAGGAAATATCAGTGCTACTATTATGCAAAGTAACATGACACTAAGTAAAGGATCAGAGGAAACAGGAGAGCCTTTGCCTCACATCCCGCACTCCGTCTCTCTCTCTCTCTCTCTCTCTCTCGCGGCACCGGCTTTCCACGCCAACGCACAGTGGTCTTAAGTAACACACAAGAAACACGAAGGTACAAACATTAAAGCTGCAGGAAAACGACAAATGAAATAAGTAAAACACGACAATGCGACAGCCCAAGAGGATTTCCCGTGACGTATTTTCTTCATCTCCCCAGTCGGCCGCCGCGTCACGACCCGCCGACGACGACCATAACTCCGACACGCGTCCTCGCCGTCGCCGGGAGATTGGCCGTCGCTCACCGCCCGACGCCCGATAAACAGCGCAGAGGACGACCACCCGATAGACAAGATAATAGACAATACATAAGGCAATGGACAAGGGCGCAGATGAGGGGCTGTTAGGGCTGTTTGGAGTCGTTAGTGCAGCTCATCACCACGCATGACTGGGAGTTTGATAAAGATATGCCGGAAAAGTAGGCGTTTCAAAGGATCGTGTCTCACAACACTGATACTTTTGTAGGTACAAGCCGAACTGAGGTAAGGCTTTGGAAAGGTTTTTGAGACGAATTAGGGTTTTGAAGGGCCTGAGTACAAAGGAATAAAAAAAAAAAAAAAGGTTCCGAAGAGACATGATGAACGGAACGAAGGAGTTTGAAGGATTGTCTAGAGGAGAGTTAAGACTTGAGAAGATATGTACAGAAGAGAGGTAAGCGTCTCGACAAGGCATGGTGAAGAAAATTATGAGATTCGAAGGACATACTGAGAAAAACCTAGATTAAAAAAAAAAAAGGCTACTGAAAAGAATTTATTGTTTTGAAAGAATGCATCACAGAATTAAGACAATAAAATAACAAAATAACCATGACTTCCACCACGATCACGGATATGTATTTCCTGTGACTTGAACTCTTTCACCAGGGAGAGCACAATACAATTATTCTCCAAGCTTGCATGATCCTTTCTTACCTTTGTTCCTAGCACCTCATTATCCTTTTTACTGCCCCTAACCATCCCTATCGTGCACAAAACAGATACAACAAAATAAGAGAAAAGCAACAATACTAACACAGATCAGTGGTGGCTTTGAAGGGCCACAAACCGCTGGCGTCGAAGGGGTGCCAACATCGGGTCACGTGTCCTAACAAAACCCTAAACAGACAAAGGAAGGAGCGTCACGACCATCAGGAGCTGTCCGGGACACAATAAAAGCACCGCGGCAGACGAGTCACGTACGAGGCAGGAACCGAGGCTCTGAAATATGGAAGGGAGGGAAGAGGAGAAGCGAGGAGGAGAGAGGGAGGTAAGGAAGAGTCACGACCGCACTGGGGGAAGAGGGGAGAGGGAGAGACCACCATACAGAGCGATGAGTCACGACTGATGCAACGACGGCTATATTTTTCCCTGCGTCGTGTCTTAGGAGAGAGCAAAGAGCAGAGGCAAGGCGAGGGTGTGGCAGGTGTAGTGAGGGAGAGGAGAGAGAGGAGAGAGAGAGAGGGGAAAGGGGAGGGTAATGGGGGAGGAGGACACGAGACCTCGCCGCGCCACATAAAGTAGCTGTTAGAGGCCAAATATTGCGTCGTAAAGTGGCGGCGCAATAAAAGGCTGATCAAATATTTAAAGCAAGTGTCATAATGCGGGACAACTCACGCCCTCCGCCTCTTCCTCCCTCGTTCTTTATTTCAGTTTTCTCCTCCGTGCTCCTTTTTCCCTCCTTCCTCCTCCTCCTCCTCCTCCTCTTCATTTTTATTCCTATTCTTTACCTTCTTTTTTTTCATCCGCTTCATATTTTTCCTCCTTCTCCTTTTGCTCTTTGATATTTTCCTTAGCATTATTTTTCTACTCTCTTCTTCCTCCTTCTCCTCTTCCTCCTTCTCTTCCCACATTTACTTCTATTAATTCTCCTCCTTCTCTTCCCACACTTATTTCTATTAATTCTCCTCCTCCTTCTCCTCCTTCTTCTCCTCCTCCTCTTTCTCTTCCTCCTGTTCAATGTATTTCCTAAAATAACTCACGTATTTTATGGAGAGCGATTTCATTATTAATGTTTTCACTTTCAGAGAGAAGTAGCTTGTAGAGCAGAACTTCCCTTTATCCTTTCCTTTTACGATTTCATGTCAGTTTGTCATTTTCTTTCTTTTTTCCGCACTGCATCGTACTTTTCAAAGCTAGAGGGAGTGGTGGGTGGGGAGGAGCCTTCTGCTGTGCTATCCGCTCTCTCTGTCCTGTAGTTAATTAGAAGTAGTTACCAGACAGTCTTGTAATGATCTAAAGGTGTGCTGCTGTTTATTTAATTTTTCCTATATATTCCTTTTATATTCCTCCTCCTCCTCCTCCTCTTTTGTTCATCTTCTCCTTCCTCTTCCTATTTCTCCTCCTCCTCTTTTTCCTCCTCCTGCTCCTCTCTTGTTCTTCCATTCCCCCTTAGTCCACCTCCTCCTTCTCCTCTTCATCTTCCTTCTGCTTCTCTTCCTCCTCTTGATTCTTTTTCTCTTTCTATCACGCTTCCATTTCTTTTCTTTCTTCTGCCCATTTCATTATTTTCCTTTGTCTGTCTGTCATCCTCCTACTCTTTTTCTCGTGTTTCACCTCCAGTGTTTTTTTTTTCTCCTTCTTCTTCTCTTCCTCATCTTTTTATTCCTCCTCCTCCTCTTCCTCCTCTTCCTCTTCCTGGCCCCCCTCCACCCCTTCCCCCCGGTAAAATAACAGCGTTCGTAAATGCTTTAAAACAACATTGAATTCACAACAGACATGAAAACCCTGCAAATGAAAATAAGAGAATAAGACAGACACGGAAGGCACAATAATAATGTTATCCGGAGAACTTCTTGCATGTGGGAAGCGGTTTAAAAATATCTTGCGTTTTCTTAATAACTGATTCCGAGTGTTCGTCCGTCCCTGTGTCTTTATCTCTATCTGCTTGTCTGTACGTCATCGTCTGTCTATCTGTCTGTCTTTTTGTCTGTTTGTCTTTGTCTGTCTGTCTTTTTTTATCTATCTGCTTGTCTGTACGTTATCATTTGTCTATCTGTCTTTCTGTCTGTCTGTTTGCTTGTCTTTGTCTGGCTTTCTTTTTATCTATCTGCTTGTCTGTAAGTCTTTGTCTGTCTATCTGATTATTTGTCTTTGTCTGTCTGTCTCCCTCGTTCTCGCCTTTCTTATTCTACATCTAATTTATTTTTATTTTCTCTTACAAGTTCTTTCTCACTTTCCCTATTAATTTTTTTGTTATATTTCCTTCTTCATCCTTTTTTCTTGTCATTATTTTGTTGTATTCCTTCTTTTTCTGCTTTTCATTTCTCTTCAGCTTTGTCATTTTCCTCCTCGTCGTTTTCTTCCTCCAACTCTTCTTTCTTTTTTCGTTCTCCTCGTCCTCGTCCTCGTTGTCGTCGTCGTCGTCCTCCTCCTCCTCCTCCTCCTCCTCCTCTTGCTCTTATTCCTCGTCCTCCTTCTTTTCTTATCCTTCCTCTCCTGCATTTTCTTCTGTTTCTTGGTCTTCTTCTTCTCCTGGTCCTGTTCCTTTTCCTTGTCCTCGTCCACCTTCTCCTCCTTTTCTTGCCCTTCCTCCTTCTGGCTCAATTTCCACTGCTCATCACTCGTGCACCGCCTCATTCCTCACCTCTCCCTCTCTTTTCTCCAGTCGTATAATTCCATCCCCACTCTCCTCCTACAATTTACTTCATCTCGTAAAAATACCTCTCATTTTCCTCCTCTTCAGCATCTTTTCGCTTCCTCATTCCTCGAATCATCCTCACCTCTTCTTTTCTCCATCGTAATCTCTATTTTCTCTCTTTCTTTCCATTTTTCATTTCTCTCTCTCTCTCTCTCTCTCTCTCTCTCTCTCTCTCTCTCTCTCTCTCTCCTATTCCGCTCGAGGTGCCTCTAACTGCGTTAACCTTTCCTCTCATTTTCTTCATTTTCTTTTGCTTCTCCTTTTCTCCACGGAACGAAATTTTCATTTTTTCGAACGTATCAATATTATTTTTCTTTCATTGGAGATCTAACCTGATCAGAGAAAGAGCGAGGAAAGACAAGCAAATAAACAGACAGAAAGGCACAAAGGCAGATAAAGACACAGGCATCAGAAGCTGACGAACATCTCTTTCTCTCTCTCACACACACACACACACACACACACACACACACACACACACACACACACACCTTTCCTCTCCTTCCCGGTCTTCTCCTCGATTCTCGCTACCATTCTTTCTTTATTAAGTGCGCTGATGGTTAAAACAAAAAGACTCGTCTGCACTGAAATCGACGCCTCCTCTCCCTCCCTCGCGCCCGGGACTGCTGCCTCTCCTCGCCTCGCCAAGGGTCGTAAATCTCTTTCCTTCTGGACTTAGTCAGTGAGGACAAAGGACGTTCTCGCTGCTTTCTCATACTGTTTCATGGCATCGGGTGTCTCTGGTTGCAGTTTCTCAATCAAGAACATTGTTTCTGGATCATTGATTTATAGTACGATAATGAATTTTCAATTGTAAAAAGATGTGTTTATTAAGATCGATTGAGTTTGTGTTATATATTTGAGTAAAACACTATACATTTTTTTTTATTGATGAAGTTTGATACTGCCACCAATGAAATATGTAATAACTAAATATTCTTAAATGTCTTCCCTACGAATATTACTATTTTTTTTTTTTTTTTTTGTATTTCCCATTTTATTTTTAGAAGTTTCAAAGAAAGCGAGGAAAGACAAGCAAATAAACAGACAGAAAGGCACACAGGCAGATCAAGACACAGGCAGCAATTTTTACTAAAAGTCGTTTCTTCTTATTTCTTATTCCATACACAGACACGCACCAATAATTTCTTTATTTGTTCTGTGAGACGCAATCACAGCTTCCGAGCGCCGCCAGAGTGCTTCCTGTTTGTCTCAGAACTACCAGAAAGGAAGGCGACTGTGGCGGCTTTTCCTTTTGTCGAAGTTCAGCGCTCAAGAGGACACACACACACACACACACACACACACACACACACACACACACACACACACACACACACACACACCACGCAGCAGGGATGTACTGTAGCGCCAGTGATGTTTACTCTTCACATCAATGTTACTGATGCTGGTCTGGCAGATTTCATTGCAAAGTTTGCCGTCCACGCGAAGATTGCTAATTCACTTACCAACGAATAAACCTTCACTATTCAAGTATGTCAGTTGGTGGTAGGAACATACCATTTTTTCTCAAGCAAACAAGTACTGAAGCCTTGAAGCGTAAGCCAACCAGTGTGACTGTGACTGCAGCGTTACGGGAGTGAAACTATAGCTATGCAAAATTCAATATATAGGAGGGAAAAATAAAAAGGCAACAATTCCAGCAGACAAAACGTAAGATTGTATTGCTACTTTCCATTATGGCTTTAATTTATTGATGTTACTCATCGTTTATATTTCCTTTTAATAATACAGTACACTGGGCCGGCGATCACACACGACACAGATAAGTCACAAGTGGTCCAGCGCTGAGTGACGCAGCTTCATTCTTTGCCCAACAACTTTGGTGGGAGAAAGTTTTAGTAAGAATGAAATGCTGTCTCTGGGAAACCGCCGACACTGTAATGAGTTAATCAGACTCTTTTGGATTCTCAAGTACTAAGGATTCTTGGATTTTTGGAAGAAAAATTAATGATACAACACTTTCATCAGAGACTGTTAGTTCTTTCTTTACTCGTTAATATTTTTGAGCGCTTAGGAAGTTGTGGTTATTGTTATTTATATATTGATTCAGATAAAATGAAGCGAATGACACCTGTAAATATTTCTAAGTAAACATAAGTGGACTGGTAACTCAACGGGGTTTTTCTTCATCTCTTTGTTTCCTTACCCTAGTGCTCTATTACATCAATTATAAGGAAATCCTTTCTATCCACAAGATGTAACACAATGAGATGAAATACAAAATCACCATCTAGCACACACACACCCCGGATGTAAAAAAAAAAAAAGCCACAACTGGACAATCACTTTCTCTCTCTCTCTCTCTCTCTCTCTCTCTCTCTCTCTCTCTCTCTCTCTCTCTCTCTCTCTCTCTCTCTGTACTTGGTAGTTTTGTCTTACTTTCCCCTGCTAATCGCTTTTTGTCTCTCGCCTCCTCTCGTATGTTTCCGACACTCACAATACAGTTCTGCTCTCCTTGGCAACCGTGACCTCATGCTGATCTCCCACCATCTCTTTCCGTCTTCACTTTCCCTCCTCCTGCATGTACGGCTGCTGCGTGTGCCCCGGTTTCATTGGTACGAATTTGAAAAAAAAATGTGAAAAGCCATAAAATTGAAGGTTTGCAATGCAATGTTTACATCTCACCTTATGGATCCACAAAATTGTTTGATATTAAGTGTCT
>NC_059302.1:3468424-3470924 GCF_017591435.1 Portunus trituberculatus | reverse complement strand
TATTTTTTCATCCACGACAACTGTATGTACGAATATTTTATGTATGACCTTTCTCTGACTAACTCCATTTAAAGTCCATCCGTTGTCTTCTTTCTTCTCTGTATTCTGTTTTCTATTCTTCTTCTTCTCTCTTTCTTTCCAATGTTGTTTACCGTCTCTATTTCTTTCATTTTCCTCATTTATCTCTCTCTCTCTCTCTCTCTCTCTCTCTCTCTCTCTCTCACACACATTCCCTACACGAGGCCAGTAAATTGTGAGTGCATCCGCTATTTTAATCAAACCTAAAATAACGTACGCTTCTGTTAATCTTTTTTATTCTCTCTCTCTCTCTCTCTCTCTCTCTCTCTCTCTCTCTCTCTCTCTCTCTCTCTCTTTCCATTCTGTTTTGGAGTTCATTAATCAACTTCCGGCTGGCGTGCGTGCATGTGTGTGTTATATTTGTCTTGCTGCTGTTGAAGCTACACACACTCACACACACACACACACACACACACACACACACACACACACACACACACACACAATGGGTAGATCAAAGAGCACAGTAGAGCTGGTGGTGGTGGTGGTGGTGGTGTCAATAGTGGCAGGGGGTAAGGGGGAGGGTGAGGCTATGGGAGTGAGGGGAGGGGAGGGGAAGGGGCAGCACAACTTTGCATGGTCAACATTTTGTGGTCAATAGGGTTCGTTACAGCGGCGGTTCTGAGGCTCATAGCGCTGTCCGTTCCCCTCCCCATCACCCACACCCACCCCCCGGCCTGGCCCCCACTAACGCCCAAATTTCTCAAGCTGGCCGCCACGCACTCCCTCCCTCCAGCCCCCGAGCCGTACTCAAGCTACAATCCTTCCTCTTACGCCCAAATTCCTCAAGCTTCCTTCTACACGAGCCAAGTTGCTTCCCTAACGCTGAATTTCCACTTTCCTCGCCACTCCTCGTCTCGGAAAGCTATCAAACGGTACGGCATACACAGAGCTCAGTTTTTTTTTTTTTTCATAAGTTGTTTTTTTTCCTGTCTATTATTTTGTTCCGCGTTTGGGTGACTTGTGTTTCTACCTCTACTTTTGTGTTATCCAGTATCTCTACGCCGACCAGAACCACGCTCTTCGTCTTGTCCTGTTCATCCCGTCCCGGCGCGCATCAAAATGTTAGTATGTCTACCTGTGATTTTATGGAATAGTGGGAAATTCTTATAGTAGATTATGACGCTTTTAGTCATTATTAATTGTATTGTTGAACTCTAGTAAAAAGTAAAATTCAAATTTGTTTCCATATATATATATATATATATATATATATATATATATATATATATATATATATATATATATATATATATATATAGATAGATAGATAGATAGATAGATATAGATAGATAGATATATAGATAGATAGATATATATATATATATATATATATATATATATATATATATATATATATATATATATATATATATATATATATATATATATATATATATATATATATATAGATAGATATATATATATATATATATATATATATATATATATATATATATATATATATATATATATATATATATATATATATATATATATATATATATATATATATATATATATATATATATATATAGATAGAGAGAGAGAGAGAGAGAGAGAGAGAGAGAGAGAGAGAGAGAGAGAGAGAGAGAGAGAGAGAGAGAGAGAGAGAGAGAGAGAGAGAGAGAGAGAGGATTGATCGATTGATAAATCTGCCAATTTTTCTTAGCAAACAAACAAATTTGCATCTATCTGTCTGTCTATCTATCTATCTATATCACGCTCATACTTCGTCACACCATTCGTACCTCCTGTCACGTTATTGTTGTTGTTGTTGTTGTGCAGGTGATATGTTGTATACAGGCCTGACAGGACGCCCTCCTAAGCTCACTAACACAGCCAGACCGCACGGAGGGGCGGTGGTCTATCCGCTCTGCTCTCACACTTGAGGTCTCACAGAGCGGTGGTTTGGATGCAGTTTTGCTTTTCGTGGATCTTGTTTGAGCGACTTCAAACAAAGGCCACGAGAAGCAAACGTGAATCCAAACAGCCGGTTTGTAAGACGCGCTCCGTGTGAGAACAGGTGACGCGCTAACTGTGTGACTGAGCGTTGGCGTGTCCTGAGCCCCGCATGCAACAGATCACCATCACAACATCAACATCAACAACAACAACATCATTAACTACTTCCAGTCCCTGCACACCCACGGTCCACACCTGAATGCCTAACTGTTACTACTAGCAGTAGTAGTGAGGAAGAGTTCATCTCTCTCTCTCTCTCTCTCTCTCTCTCTCTCTCTCTCTCTCTCTCTCTCTCTCTCTCTCTCTCTCACACATAGAAGTAGTAGGCAAGAGTGCAGGTTTGGAGCGTGGGCGTGCGGGGACTTTTCCTTTAAGGGAGGAGCAGCGGATGACCTGAGGTCAAACTCCTTAACTAGGATCACATTTCTACGACAGGTCTCCTGGCCTGGGCGGCTAC
>NC_059302.1:3458424-3463424 GCF_017591435.1 Portunus trituberculatus | reverse complement strand
AGAGAGAGAGAGAGAGAGAGAGAGAGAGAGAGAGAGATTCATATTTTTTTCATTATCCACCAAATTACAATAAGCAGTCTGTAATTACAATAAACACATGAATTACAAAGGTTTCAAATGCATGTCTTCTACACTTATCACATATGGCTACATAAGAACATGAACTAAAACTGGCTAAATAAATAGAGAAGAAACACAGCGATCGTAACCAAACAGACTAAGGAAACAACTCTAGGCGGTCTGCTTCTAAACTTAATTATTCGAGTGGTTTAAATTCCCTCCACCTGTTTGTCTCCAATACTTGCGTGGCCGCGATACCTTCAAGACGCTGCGTGGCTTTGCGTCTTGCGAGTGGTGCAGTGCTCGCCCCACGAAGCAGACTCTTGTGTACGCTACGTTGCTGGGAGAGAATGCTATGGTGAAGTACATAGGGGTTTTATTGTTGTCACTCTAATGTTTCCCTACTTATAATGTACCTCTCTCTCTCTCTCTCTCTCTCTCTCTCTCTCTCTCTCTCTCTCTCTCTCTCTCTTGCAGTATAGCAGTGTACGGTGATATAATTAAGTCGGATAACCTAATTAGGTTTAAAATATTAGCTCCTTTTTTAAAATTTGCTTGTAATCCTGGGAGCAAATATATCAAACATCAAGGTACTGGAGATCATCTGTTGTTGTTTTATTGGTTATCTGCAAACTTTCTGGGAATAAAATCTTTTGAATCAGCAATTATTTTTTTTTGTCAGCTTAAACTCCTTTAGTGCTATGACGTGTATTCATATTCATTCTGCTTAGTATTTAGTGATTATATACAGCTCCAGAAACTTATGTGGGGATAAGAATAGCGAAGAGTCAGGCCATTAATCTTCTGATTTCTATAAACACTTTCTAATGTCAATAAAATCGTCTAATCACATCCAAACTCACGGTAAAAATGTGTCCCTGAAGCGGTAAACAGGCTAAGAAGAAAATACAGATATAACTCAGTACGATTTTCCGCAACCCGCTCTAATGAAATTGAGTTAATGAGAATAATTCGTTTGATGCGATTTATCTGGTAAATCCCGCATTACATGTACTGTGTAACGATAACTTTATCAATCCTCGGCGTAAGATTCATCAAAGCAGATTTAAATGTTGCAACTCAGTGTTATAAGAGCAACAAAAATTATGTTACTTATTTGTTGCAACTTGGTGTTATAAAAGAAAAAAAAATGGAGCAGAGTCTGATTCTTTAGTGAAATGTAATAATACTAATCATCTGTTGGGCGTAGTGGGACGGTTTCTATGGCAACTTAATATCAAAGAAGCCACCAAAATCGTAACACTGTCTAGGATTCATTGAAAAGTGATAGACCGGTAATTAATCAGTGAGCTATTGTCTGTTGGTTTATTGTGCTCTCTGTAAGTTGGAGTGACGCAGCCAGATTTTGAGCACCACAGCTGGGGAGTCTGCTGCTTTCCTGCCCTCCCTGCTCCTCGAGGTGCTTGGGGACGAGGCCTGTCACGAGCAAAGCTTTTATTCACCGTCTGTAAGTAAAAGGTTTCAGATGCAGCGATTACAATTATCTCAAAATAAACCAGTGTGTTTATTGTGGCTTGTTTCATAAAAAGTGGGAGTTTTGCAGATGACACCTCACATGCCATTTGTTGTCACATAATCGTTCATTGGGGTTATATTGGTCTTTTTTAACTACTTTTGTTTCGTTGTAATAGGACAGAGCTACAGACAGCTAACGATCTTATCACTCTGTCTTCGAGGCCGCTCCAAAACCACATCGTCATTGCAGTGGTCACCCGTCAGCTGTCCCACACACATTTATTTTCTCAATTCATTTTTTTCCCTTTCACTTAGATATCTATGCATGTCCTTGTTTTCTCTCTCTCTCTCTCTCTCTCTCTCTCTCTCTCTCTCTCTCTCTCTCTCTCTCTCTCTCTCTCTCTCTCTCTCTCTGCTGTGTTCCGCAATGCCGTTTACCATGTTAAGTGCTCCAGAATATTGGTAAAGGTAACAAAGGCCACACAACCGTTTCCTTCTCTTACATTCTTTGTTTTGCTGCTACTGTTGCTGCTGTTGTTGCTGCTGTTATTATTGTTGAGGTTTTTGTTGTTGCTGCTGCTGCTGTTCATGTCTAAATACCTATAAAATTCCTCGTCTTTTCTTTCACTATTTGTGAGAAATAGTTTACTTTGGCAAGTGATCTAACCTTTCTTTTAGTTAATAGTGAAACAGGCAGTCTCGTTCCCTGGATGCAGTGTGTGATACTCGTATTTGCTATTTCCATGGAGTGCACGCAGGTATATCTATTCTGAATTGCATTATCTTCTACATTTTAGTCAAAGGTAATTCTTTCCAATGCATAATCACCTTTTGTCATTCAAGAATCGGTGGGAGCAAATTCTGACAGTGAAATGCTGAAGCCAAGAGGAGAATCCGGACGATGAGCCAACACTTGCCACGCCGCGAGGGAAGTTCAGTAGTTCAGTAAAGCGTCGAGGTACGAAGTAGAGCCAGGAATGAAAAATTCCACGAAGAGCTGGAAAGTAAGCATGACTGAAACTCGTTTACACTTATTTTCTTAATTTTTACTTTTACTTTATTTTTAATCTGTTGAACCTTTGACCTTTCCTTTCTCTTTACTCGTGATTGACCTACGCAACAATCTGAGGAGGAGGAAAAAAAGGACGACGACAATAAAAACAACAACGGCAATATTGGTAATGACAAGGATGGCAACGAAGAAAAAAAAGAACACATACAAATCTGCCAAGAATAATCAAGAAAAAAGCCGCCTTTTGCCTTTTTTTCTGCATTTTTTCTTTTCACTATACTCATCGCCTTAATACTGCACTCTTGACTTCACCCGCTCCCGAACCTCCTGCCTCTAGCCTTCCCTCATCATGCTTCTCCACATTCCTCCACCTCCCTCAATCTTTCCATGATTCTTCCTCCTCCTCCTCCTCCTCCTCCTCCTCCTCCTCCTCCTCCTCCTCCTCCTCCTCCTCCTCCCTCGCCGTTTTCACTACGTAAACATCAAAATTTACACGCTCATTTACCTTCTAAAACTGATGCATTTGAAGCTTAACGTTGGAGGAGGAGGAGGAGGAGGAGGAGGAGGAGGAGGAGGAGGAGGAGGAGGAGGAAGAAGAAACGAAAAAAAAAGGAAGGGGAAGGCAAGGATGGATAGGAGAGGTGTTAGGGAAGGGCGCTGATGGCAGAGGAGTCAGAAAGGAAGGCAAGGAGAAGGGGAGAGAGAAGAAGGGAACAAGGGAAGAGAAGGCAGTCGATGGCACGAGAAAGTAAAGGAGAACGAAGTAGAGAGTAAAATGAAAAGGCAGAGAAAGAGAGAGAGAGAGAGAGAGAGAGAGAGAGAGAGAGAGAGAGAGAGAGAGAGAGAGAGAGAGAGAGAGAGAGAGAATAAAGGGTAGCAGCAAACCTAGTGAGAAAGTTAAGGCAATAAAAAAGAAAGAAGAAAGAAAAAGGAAAAATCTTATTGCTATTGTTTTCTCCAATTTTCTATAGCGGGTATTTTCTCACTTCCTACTCGGCACCAACAGTCCTTTCTCTCCGTGTTCTTTTTACTTCCCCCCTTGTACAGTTATACAGGCGGAGCGTTGCAGCATTCCCAGCCATACTAGACACACACTGGTCTTCCGCGCAGACCCTCCACTGGCCTCCACCCGGGCACACAAAAGAACCGAATCCACACCAGTTAAACGCCATATCCAATCGAAAGCTTCCGACTCTGGGGAGAAAAAAAAAATATATATATACAAAAAACAAAAGAATAAGAAGAAAAAGAATAACTAATACAAAGAAAGAAAAAAGAAAAGAAGAAGAAGAAGAAGAAGAAGAAGAAGAAGAAGAAGAAGAAGAAAAAGAAGAAGAAGAAGCCCAAAGCAACAATAAAAAACACACCGAACTAACTTTATGCATTACATTTGTGTACGAGAGACTGTTTATTCCCCGCCTCGGCTTTATGGAGAGGCAATGGTCGGTTTATTTTTTTTCCGCCTCCTTGCCCTTGAGCTCATTCCACTTATATGTAAAAGAAGGAAACATACACCGCCACACCTGACCTGACCACCGACTCGTGCTGCAGCAATGAGGGCGAGGCGGAGCGGCGCGGCAAGTACCTGCAGGGCGAGCCATTAACACAAACAGTCTAGGGCAAGTCACGTCGCTTCTCCCCGTCGCTTTGTGCAGCCTCCCTCCTTCTCCCTGCTTCGGTCACCACTCGGAATAATGAGCAGGAAAAACACGGAGAAAGAAGGAATGCAGGAAAAAGGCGACAAACAGAGCACAAATGAGGAGTGCGCAGTGCAGGTGAACGAAGGTGAGGACAGATGAGGACAGATGAGAAAGAAAGTGCGTGTGGTTAAGAGGTGAGGTGAGGTGAGCGTCGCGCGGTGCTGACAGACTGACGCCGGAAGGTCTCACACATGCTTCGTTAGCAAAGCGCGAAAACGGAAAACGTACAAATTTATATAATAAACATGAGAGAAAGTTATGTTGGTGGACAAAGAAGAAAAAAAAATGCAGATAGACACAAACGAAGGGAAATAACTTAGCTAAACATGTTCAGACAAATGAGTTTAAAACAAACACAAACACACACACACACACACACACGCACACACACACAGGCACACACACACACACACACACACACACACACACACACACACATCGCCGAACACCAAAAGGAAGAAACAACCACCTTGTGAATACACTAAAACAAAAGAAACACATAACAAACACCAGAGTCTAGACTAGAGAAATGACGAGGGCAGGTGAACAGACCTTAGCACGAGGGAAGGCAGGGAGACATGGAGGCAGAGAGGCAGGGCGGTAGGTAGGCAGGTAGCAGCAATAGCAACAGCAACAGCAGTAAGGACCTGGGCGAGGCACCACCATCGACCCGCTGCCTGCCGTGGTACGGCAGCAACAGAGGAGGAGGAACTCTGCCCCAGCAAACCCCTGCAAGAAAAGAAACAATACAA
>NC_059302.1:3438424-3450924 GCF_017591435.1 Portunus trituberculatus | reverse complement strand
ACTACCACCACCACCTCTCCCCTCCTCCCTTTACCCTCAACGTCTTTCCTCTCCCAACACGCACCTGGAACTACCTTGCTTATAGTGGTGGAGTGAGAGACAGGGAAGGGATAGATAGACACGAAAGGTAGAGAAAGAAAGGGAATGTGCTAGGTAGGAATAGAGCCGAAGAGGCCTACGACTGGTTAGGCTGGGTTGTACTGGGCTGTGCTGGGCTGTGATAGGCTGTGCTGGGCTGTTAAGAGAGTGGTTCGCCTCCCCCAGAAGAAGCAGATGCCCTTCTCGTAAACTGCGTTCCCACAGTGTTAATATTGCATAAGGGGGAAGAAGTAGGACGGGGCGGGGTTGCTGGTGGGAGGGTGAGGTGAGCTGAGGTGAGGTGTGGTGTGGTGCGGTACAGGAGGAGTGGTGGTGGTGGTGGTGGTGGTGGTGGTGGGTACTAAGACTAAGAGTAAATGTAAGTGAACACACACACACACTCACATACACACACGAAAACATAAGAAGGATATATATATTTTTTTTACGTAAACACAAGTAAACATACGTAATATTCATAAGTAAAAAAGGAAAAAATAACAGATAAACTAAACACACACACACACACACACACACACACACACACACACACACACACACACACACACACACGTTAATGGGGAAAAAGGAAGACATATGCGAGGTAGTACAGTGAAACTAGTATACTACGTTAAAAGAAAGCCAATAGTGAACGTAACAAACAGACACTGGCAAAATAACAAATAAAGACAGAAAGAGATGACTCACTCCAACACAATGGCACTTTCAAAATATAAAATAGCAAAACCAGAGAGAGAGAGAGAGAGAGAGAGAGAGAGAGAGAGAGAGAGAGAGAGAGAGAGAGAGAGAGAGAGAGAGAGAGACCACATACACCACACAGGCAAGAAAGTGAGAAAGACAAGCAACCCAAAAGTAAAAACTAAAGAAAAAAGAGCGAGAGAGAGAGAGGCAAAGAAAATGGATCGACAGTCACGGGGCTACGGGAAAGAAAACGAAACCAGGGTAGAGAAGAAGTACTGGGTGACTGATCTATAAACACAAACACTACAAGAAGTTGATGAGGGACACGGAGGAAAGAGAGAGAGAGAGAGAGAGAGAGAGAGAGAGAGACAATAATACACCGAGAATATTTACTTTTTCACTTCAGAGGGTGTGAGGTGTGGGCGTGAGGTGTGGGCGTGAGATGGGTGTCACTGGAATATTAGAGAAGTGTTAGTGTGTGTGTGTGTGTGTGTGTGTGTGTGTGTGTGTGTGTGTGTGTGTGTGTGTGTGTGTGTGTGTGTGTGTGTGTGTGTGTGTGTGTGTGTGTGTGGAGGCATGCCTGAGTGTCCCATAAAACTGTATTGGGTGTGTGAGGAAAGGGAGCAAGGCGGTGTAACTGAGTGGAAAAAAGTGCGTGCGGGAATAAGTGGATTGCTTTGGAAATGATGGAGATGGGGAGAAAACGGGTGGTGTGTGTTGGTGGTGGGTTAGGTGGAGGTAGTGGAAGGTGTGGAAGGTGTGGAGGTGTTCAAAAAGGTGGAGGAAAGCAAAGATGAGTGGTTGGGGTATTGGAGGAAAGTGGAAGGAGGTATCGAGAAGGTGAAGGGATGATGGTGGAGAGGAAAGGAGGAAGCTGAGGAGGTGAAGTGGAGGAGTGGAATAAAAAAAAAAAGTGGTGACTAGGGTGGTTTAGTGAGGCAGGATGTGTGGAGGAAATGTTGTTGATGTACGTGTAAGAGAAAATGTTAAAAATAGGTACCATAATTAAAGATTCATTTTGGTTGGAGAGCCTTTCATTAAGTACGCGCTCGCACGCAGGCACGCGCACACACACACACACACACACACACACACACACACACACACACACACACACACACACACACACACAGAGAGAGAGAGAGAGAGAGAGAGAGAAAGCTCGTCCCAGGTGTCAGGGAAGCACCACCTTAATTACTCAGGTGCCGGGGTGTTGCGAGACTTCACACCTGCTGGAATGATCTATGCTTGCCTTGGCTGAGACGCGAAGACACAACAAAATGAAGAACACTAAGAAAATTCATAAACTCTCTCTCTCTCTCTCTCTCTCTCTCTCTCTCTCTCTTATTACCCATATCGTATTTCATGGCGTCATTTCATTTCTTCTTCGCTCTTTTAAGCAATTCCCAGGTTGTTATCTCGCTCTTCCTCCTCGCCTTCCTTTCTCTTTTTCCTTGATCTGTTACGTTTTTAACTTTTCTTCCTCCACCTTCGCGTTTTCTTTTATCGCCTGAATATTGCATCTACCTTTTGTGGACTTATTTTTAAACATTTTCATATTATTTTATATTCCACTCCCGCTACCACTACCACCACTAACACAAACATTACTACCTTCACCGCCAATATTTACTACTACTACTACTACTGCCACCGCCACCACCACCACCACCACCGCCACCACCAGCTCGTAAACCCAGGCATTAAAAATTAATCAGGACCCCGCCAGGTAACCGCCTACTCGAGGGAAAACAGGTAGGCAACCACTCCTTCCTAACGGGGCCTTACTCACCCTCACCTTATCTCCACGACCAGCCATTACTATTACTATTACTTTTACTATTATTACTATCATTATCATTATCATTATTATTATTATTACACTTCTTACTTCCCTTGTCCAATCATCGTATATCATTTCCCATTTTATTAAGAAGGATGACATTAATTATTATTACTATGGATGAGAGAGAGAGAGAGAGAGAGAGAGAGAGAGAGAGAGAGAGAGAGAGAGAGAGAGAGAGAGAGAGAGAGAGAGAGAGAGAGAGAGAGAGAGAGAGAGAGAGACCACATTTCCCCGATCCCCTCCCACACTTCTTTAAAAACCGTCCACCATCCACCTGGGGAAAACCCTCACCTTTATCACCTGTGTGGGGGAGGAGGGGCAGGAGGAGGAGGAGGAGGAGGGGGAGAAGGATGGATGGCAGTAAGGGAGTGAAGGAGGGACGGAGGGACAAGGTGGAGGGAAGAGGGAGGGGAAATAAAGGTAGAAAAAAGAGAGGAAAAAAAAACTCGAGAGGGAAAGGAGTTCAATAGAAAAAAGAAAGAATGAAAGAGAGGACACAAGGGAGGAGGAGGAGGAGGAGGAGGAGGATAATGAGGAAGAAGAGAAAGAAGAAGAAGAGAGAGAAATGTAGCATAAGAATATACACATTTGTCGAAAAAAGGAACAAATACCAATAAATAGCGAGGCTCTTCATTACATTTAAATTACGTTGGAGAGGAAAAAATAGGTGTGGATATTAACTTTCTCTCGTTTCTTTCTCCCTTTTAACGTCCTTCCTTCCTCTATCTTTTCTATCTACCATCTTCTCTCCTTCCTTCTCCTACCTCCTCTCCTTTATTCCTTCTTGCCTTCACACCCACACTTGCGTTTCTCGTGTTTACCATATTCTTTCTCCCCTTCTCTTCTTCCTTTCCTCCTTCCATTCCTCCCTTACTAACTAAACTTTCATGTGTCCTTTACGCTCTTCCTCCTCTCCTCTTCTCTTCCTTTCTTGCTTCTCTTTCTCCTTCACTTACTTTTCTTCTGTCACCATGTCTTTCCATTCTCTCCTTCCCCTTCTATTCCTCCTTTCGCTTCCTCTCTAATTTACTTCTCCACAATTCTGCTACATTATCTTTTTTCTTCTTCTTCTTTCTACTAACTTCATTTGTAGTATGACTTTTCTCTCTCTCTCTCTCTCTCTCTCTCTCTCTCTCTCTCTCTCTCTCTCTCTCTCTCTCTCTCTCTCTCTATTCTTTTTTGTTTCTTTTCGCTCATTTTTGCATTTCATTTATTTTTTTTTTTTCTTTTCGGTCTTCCTTCTTTTCTTTTTCATCTTTTGGTTTGTTTGTCCTTTTTTCGTTTTCCTTTCTCTCTCTTTTTCTTCTTTCCTTTCTTCCTGCATCCCTCCCTTCTTTCATTCCTTTTCCTCTGTCATTAGTTAGCCTGTCTATTTCTTCTTTCTATCATTCTTTCTTTATTTTCTTCCTTCCTTCCTTCCTTCCTTCTTCCCTTCATTCTTTTGTTTATATAGATTAATTTATTTGCCTCATTTTTTCTCTTTTTTCTTTCTTCCTTCCTTCCTTCCTTTATTCCTTTTTTTCATTAGTTTGTTTCTAATTTTCTTTCCTTTTTTCTCTCTCTTCTCTTCCTTCTTTCTTCCTTCTTCCCTTCACTCCTTTCTTTTCATAGATTAATTTGTCTTTCTTTCTATCTTTTTTTCTCTATCTCCTCTTCCTTCCTCTTCCCTTTATTCTTTTCTTTTTTCATCCATTAATTTGTCTCTTTCTTGCTATCTTCCCTTCCTGTCTCTCTCGTCTCTCTTCTCTTCCTTCCTTTCTTTTCATACATTTCTTTCCTTTCTCTCTCTCTCTCTCTCTCTCTCTCTCTCTCTCTCTCTCTCTCTCTCTCTCTCTCTCTCTCTCTCTTCCTTCCTTCATTCATTCATTCCTATTTTTTTTCATTCATTAGTTTGTCTCTTTCTATCTTTATTTCTTCCCTGTCTTTCTTCCTTCCTTCTTTCCTTCATTCCTGTCTCTCTTCATCCATTAGCTTGTCTCTTACTATCTTTCTCTCTTCTTTCTCTTCTCTCTCTTCCTTCGTTCCTCCCTTCCTGGCAGCGCAATATTGTGTAAAACCATGAGGCAAAAGACGGAGGTAAAGGAAGATTAGCCGTCACGGGAGCTAAGGTCGGTAATAGAACTCGACAAATTATTACACTACAGCAAGACGAATTATCTACAAATCTAATTAAGAAAACTGAATGTATTAGCATTTGTTCAGCAAAACAATTATGAAAAGATCTTATATTTAACGCCAAGTGGAAGGTAAAATGTAAATGTTGTCCCTTGTAATTGCTTTTATCTAATTACTGCTGCTGTTAATATGACCACAATAATTATATTCTTGTTTGAATTACTAGGAGTTACAAAGGGCGTTTTAACATCGGAATAGAAGCATTGGTGGTAGTGTTAAGTGTGTCAAAACCGGGAAAATATAGGTCAGGAAAGATAAAATAGGGTAATATTAAAAAAAATCATCTGAACCTCTTCAATACAGGGACACATTTTTACCTTGAGATCTGTGCACGATTAGACTATTTCACTGGCATTGGGAAGGGTCTATGGAGGTCAGAAGATCAATGGCCACAGTCTTCACTATTTCAATCGAATCTAACTTTCTGAAGCTGTACAAAATCACCAAATAGTAAGCAGACTGAATATGGAAACGCGTCATGGTACTGAAGGGGTTAAATAATATTGGTGATAGTGGATGGTGCGTCAAAACCGGGAAAAAATAATACAGGAAAGATAAAGTAGAGTGATATTCAAAAACTCAATTCAAATAGCATTGGTGATGATGCTTGGTGCGTCAAAAACTGGAAAGAAAATAATACAGAAAAATTAATATAAAGTCATTTTCAAATTATGTATCACCTTAAATAGCATTGGTGATGGTGCTTGGTGCGTCAAAACCAGAAAATATAGTAAAGGAAGGATAAAATAAAGTAATATTCAAATTATCACCTTAAACAGCATTAGTGATATACTGTATAGTGTTAGAATGTCAAACCCAGAAAATACAAAATAGGAAAGATGAAGTAAAGTAATATAACAAAAAAAAAAAAAAATCAGCTTGGTGTGTCAAAACCGAAAAAGAAAACTAGTACAGTAGAGAAATATTCAAATCGTCACCTTAAACAGCGATGGTGGTTGTGTTAGTGCGTCAAATCAGTAAAGACAAGCTGGGTAAGTAATGGTCGAATTGTTGCCTTGGAGAATGTAATAGTTAGTGATAAAGGAAAGAAAACGATGCAATAGACAGCGATAGAAATTCGTAATGTTGAACTGCTATCATTCATATATTCACTCACTTTATCTCATGCCTTAGAGAGAACATCATGCTAAGGGCACAAAGCTGGGAGAAAACCCCGCCTAATCGTTACTCCCATGCAGAAAATAAATAGATGAGAAAAAAATGTAGAATATGAAAATGTTAACCTTTTCAGTACCACGACGCGTTTTCATATTCATTCTGTTTACATTTGGCGATTTTATACAGCTTCAGAAACTTGTAAGAGTATTAAAATAGTGAAGAGTCCGGCCACCAATCTTCTAACCTCTATAAACCCTTTCTAACGTAAATAAAATGGCTTAATCACACCCAAAGGCCAAGGTAAAAATGCGTCCCAGTACTGAAGGGTTTAAGACTAAAAAAAAAAAAAACGCAATATGTAGAGATCCAGTGACCGTGCATTTCTCAAGTCATGTGCTGGCCAAGTAAGAAACAAAAGAGGTGATGAAAAGAAACTTAAACTAATCACAACAACCTTGAATAATTCCTCAACTGATAAACAACTGTTAATCCTCATATAACGAAAAGAAAAAGCAGGTGATTTATACACAATGCGCAATTAGAGTATGCATTGCTGAAATACGGTACAATATTAGGGAAATGTGAGTTGCAGGTTACACTTTATGAGAGGAGAATGTGAGCCAGAGAATCCATAAATATAATAAGGTAAGGAATTTAGAATGTGCTGCACTGGGAAATGTACTGAATCGGGAACGCAGGAATACAAGATGATAAAGACAAGTATAGAGTGAAGACGAAGTACAAGAGAATTACTTCGTGTGTTGCCAAAATAAGATAGCGCAATCAGACGGCCTTGAGACATGAACAAAGCATAAATAGCAAAGATTATGCGAGAATATAGGTCAAGGCAACGGAAAGGAGGGAGAAGACGACTGTGTGGTAATAGCTACCGAGTGAAGAGTAATAAAAGATGGGATTAATGAGACAGACTGAGGAGTGAGGAATGACGAAGTGAAATGCCAGAAACAGCCTCTAAGGAGAGATATATACTGGTAGACATTAGAGTGACTAGACAGCCTTGTAAATTTAATGAATATATGCATGAACTTTGGTAGAACTTAGTAACCAGTTAGTCAGTTGTTTGAGGGTTATTAGTCCAATTACCAGGTCAGTCAGCGGAAGGCCCTCCTGTACAAGGTCACCACGAGGCAGTCACTGTATGGTAAATGTATGATAAGTGTATAAGTGACTCTGTGATTTCTTTCATGGTCCTATACAAATATAAAAGTCAGTGGAAAAATTATGATCTTTCTATAAACTACTTTTTTTTTTTTTTTTCATGTTATACCCTCCCCCCCCCCCCACGCGAAATGTGTACAGCCACACGGAAAGCTTGCCAAAACAATTCCCTCTGAAACATTCACACACACACACACACACACACACACACACACACACACACACACACACACACACACACAGGTTGTAGTGACGTTAGTACGTATGTTGAAACCACACACCCACACACACTCACTCTCTCTCTCTCTCCTCTCTCCGAATCCTTTTAAAAAATCTTGTTCCCTGTTCCACCTGACGCCTCACCTTTGCCTTCTCGTTCCCCTGCGCCACAGACACCAACACCCAGCAGATAGCAAAACTTTACCGCTGGTTCCTGATAGTTTCTCCAATTTCATCTATCTCACCGCAACCTTAACGTAAATTCCACCAGAGCCTCATTAGTTTGCTTTTTCAACACCTTTCCTCGGCCTCCTCCCAGCGCCACATCACATTCTGGAGTATTAAAGGCATCGTTCAAGCAATTAGGGACAAGAATACACTGCTTCTTAAATAGTGTGGTCGATGCAGGGAGTAGTCTCAATTAGTAGTTAATGAGGAGTTAATAGAAAAGTTTGAAAATATTCTATGGGTTTATGGATAGGGATAAAAGGTAGATGTGTGTGTGTGTGTGTGTGTGTGTGTCTAGGTGTGTCTTGTATAGGGATTAGTGTAGGCTCACCTGCCATTTTTGCACCTGTTCTTGTTTTCTTCCCTATGATTTTTTTTTTTTTTTTTTTTTAGTGTTCATAGTATAGTTCCCTGGCATTTGATAGCTACGTATTTCTAAGTGCAATGTTATCTCAGTTACTCTATTTCAGTTGCCTTGTTTACAAAGCGCTGTTTTTTCCTGCTCTGGTCCACGCCTGCACGTCGCGCCTCTCCTACAATATATTCAGTAGATTCATAAAGGTAAAGCGTGTGCATGCACTTCAAATGTATTCCCCTCCAATATAAAAAGATGCTAATACTTTTCATAGTAATTATTCTTTTTTATCATTACCACTATTATTATTATTATTATTATTATTATTATTATTATTATTATTATTATTACTATCGTCATCATAATATTCATCAGTTAATTTCATGGCGTTGAGGACAATGTTGATGATAATTATAACAACCATAAATTGATATCATAAGTGTGTGTGTGTGTGTGTGTGTGTGTGTGTGTGTGTGTGTGTGTGTGTGTGTGTGTGTGTGTGTGTGTGTGTGTGTGTGTGTGTGTGTGTGTGTGTGTGTGTGTGTGTGTGACTTCCTGCTTCCCCATCGTCTATTTTCTTTAGCACATTATTGTCATTTGAGTATTCAACCATCGCTTTACCCATCTACCTCCTCTCTGTTTCCTCTTTCCCTTCCTATCCCGTCCTTCCCTCCTTCCCTCCCTCCCTCCCTCTCACCTTTCCTTCCTTCCTTCCTCTTTACGCATTTTATTTGACTAGTAAATAACTTTCATTTCAACATTTTCACGTCACAAAAGCGAAAACGTTTATCAGGCAGTTCTGTTAGGTATGCATTTCTGTACGTGTGTTTACTTAAATATAAATGTGACCTCTGTGTGTGTGTGTGTGTGTGTGTGTGTGTGTGTGTGTGTGTGTGTGTGTGTGTGTGTGTGTGTGTGTGTGTGTGTGTGTGTGTGTGTGTGTGTGTGTGTGTGTGTAGGGCTTCGAGTGCTGATGGGTAAGGCAGCGTGGAATGGTGTCCAGAAATGGGTAGAGAAGGTGGAAATGGTGGAGTGGAGGGAGTGGAGGGGAGGTCATAGTGCGCGGCCGGAATGAGTTACTGTTGATTTGTGGTGATGAATGAGTAAAAACTATTTCATTTTATCTCCTACTGCTCTCTTCTCTCAACTGTTTTTGTCACTGTTCTTGTTGTTGTTTACGTTCTTCTCGTTGCCGTTTTAATCAGCTGCGACTTTTCCATTTCACACATCGCGAGAAGTAACATCATGAGTTGACAGTGAAGTGGTCAGCGCGCAAACCTCACACACCCTTCGGCTTCAGAATTTCCTGCCGTTGAGGACAATTTTGACTTGTCTCCTTTAACGACGTGGCCTCTGCACACCCAGGAGGGAAGAAGTGCGGGACGCTGCCTGAAGACCTTGCAACTCCCCGCAGCCACAGCAGCCGCCACCACAACCACCACCACCACCACCAGAGCAGGCTTGGCGCGGTGTGTGGCTTCATTACCGGTGCTGCTTAACTGTTGTGCGAGAGCTTTGTCCCGGGGAATTGTACAGGCTGATGATGTTGATGAGAAATGTTGTCTTCTACTAGTCTAATTTCTCAACCTTTCTTTCTTTTCTTCACCATTAGTACTTCAGATCAACAATTCTTAGTCGACACCCCCACGAGGCAGTCTTAGTGCCACCGGCTTATAGAGGGAAATGCTCCTCTGCTCTGTGTGTACTCTCGCGCAAACCTTACTGGCCTTGTAAAACAACAACCGTATTTTCGTTGTCCAGGCGTGCACTTTGCTGCAGCAGCGGTGTTGGTCCACGCGTGATCTCTTTGCGTTTGTTGTCAGAACAAACTTGACAGGGGAAGCTGAAATGGACATGGGCATACAAGGCTTGGAAAAGGAAAAAACAAAAGCATACATAACAACCTTGACAACATTTAAGAACAACAAAACTATACAAGAACACGACGATGACAACGACGACGACTAGAAACGTAGAAACACGCCGATAGATCCCCAAGAAACACATTGTCAAAGAGAAATGCAATGAAATGCAATGAAGAGAGTAACAATGATATGGTCACCGCACTGAAAAATTTTAATAATAATAAAAAATAAAAACGTTAAAAAGAAATTCATAACGGAGTCTGGAAAGCTAAAAAATATCAGCTATAACATTGTTAAGCGGCATGAAAACAGCTAAGCTGTTAAAGAAGACAGAAAGGAACTCTGCTCTAGTTTGTTAACTTATCTTTCTTCAGGCCATAAAACATCCAACAAATTAACAGAAAAATTACATATATATATATATATATATATATATATATATATATATATATATATATATATATATATATATATATATATATATATATATATATATATATTAACATACGGCGTATACATTAAAACAATGAAGAAGAGAAAAAGATGCAAGAAACACCAAGAGTAAGAACATAAAAGACTCAAAGGTAATCAAAAACGAGCAAAAAAGCATTTCAATAGAATTTTCGATGGATGCTTGTGAGACAAAAAGCATCAATGAACTTTGAAATCATCTGAAAAAATAGAAAGAGCAGATGAGTGTCTCTAAAAAACTGTTACCAGAGTGAGGAAGATCCACCCCGCGACATTTGTCTATGTTTTTGCTTTGTTTTTGTTTTTTGTTTCTTCTTAACTTGAATGATATTTAACTTTTAATCAGAGTTTGGAATGTAAAATTTACATTTACTGACTAATGCAAACTTTTTGTAAAAATATTTTCTTCTATTTCCTTTATGACAAAAATCTTGTTTTATAAAATACTTTTCAAATGCAAAACTGGTTGTTTTTTCAGATCCGAATCTCTTTTGTCTCAAAATTTTATCTAAATGTAAAAACAAGAAGAAAAAAAATCAAGGTTTTCTGTTTAAAAGAGGATTTCAACAAATTCTAAATCCTGTCGTTTAGAAATCAATCTTTGAGTCACAAATAGGTATCATTATTTCCATTTTTCTTTTCTTCTCAGTCCGGACCTTAGATTGAGTTTTCTTCTTTAATAACAGAGACAAGTAAAAGTAGATACATTGTGCCTATGTTATATATCACTTTTGTATTCACGGTAACGCTGCATTACATTTACATTTAACTTGAAAAAAAAAATGAAACTACACACACACACACACACACACACACACACACACACACACACACACACACACACACACACACACAAAATCCTTTATTTCAGCCTCCACAACAGGCCAGCAAGAAGAGCCCACGCACCACCCACTTACCTACCAGCCGTGCGCCACTCCACCGCCACCCTGTCATTACTCTTCACATTTACCTACTCACCTGATCGCATCGTAATCGTTCTCCCTCTTCAAACCGGTTTCTATTCCACTGTAAATCCCTCCGGCCTATACCTCCATCCCCTGCTAACTCTTAAACACCCTATCCCGTCCCTCCCTCCGCCATAAGCCTCCCCATGTCCCCCCAAAGCTGAAAGTCCAACGCTGGCGCCAACTCGTCACAAGTCCATCACTCGCAAGACTGGCTCCGGATCGGCCTGGATTATCTGGGCTCAAGCGTCCAAACATCACCTGACACGTCGGCTTTCGGTGATTGGACAGCTAGATCCCTGAGTTACCTGCACTTAGCACGGCTCTCTCACGGGGCACGAGGGGGGAGAGGGAGGAGAGAGAGAGAGAAAGGGCATGGGGGGTTTATAGTGCGAAAAATGTAAATACTAGTCTGTGTGTGTGTGTGTGTGTGTGTGTGTGTGTGTGTGTGTGTGTGTGTGTGTGTGTGTGTGTGTGTGTGTGTTTTCGTGCAGTACGTGCGTGTGTCGTGTTTGGCAGATATTCACAGAAGTGTCCCAATGTCCTGTGTGTTGATTTTCGTATTAGTTCGCCGTGTTGTCTCGTCGTTGTGTGCAAACGGAAATAATTGTTTAACCGTTCCAAAAGATTTATAGCTACATCCGGCTTAAAAGATACAGTACGAAGCTAGACGGACAGACAGAGACATAGGTAGGTAGATTGATAGGTATAGATGGATGGATAGATAGATAGATAGATAGATAGATAGATAGATAGATAGGGAGAAAAATATAGGATAATAGAAAGATATATAGATAGATAGATAAATAGTGATAGATATAGCTAGATAGATAGATAGATAAATAGATACTCGTAGATAGACAGATAAAACAAACATACACACATACATAGATAAATATATACATGCATAGATATACATATAATTACAGCCACATAGAAAGCAAACGAAAAAAAAGCACAACAAAACTAACATATTAAACAAAAAAATTAATAGGAATACAACAACAACAACAACAACACTACAGAAACACACAGACACAAAGAGGTAGGTAGTCAAATAAACCAATGCATAATATATTGCTAAAACTTCAAATTAATGTATATCCATTCACAGCCACACATACAGAGACAGCCAGACAGCCAGACATATATACATACATACATACAGACAAGTAGACCGGTAGACAAACAAATTACTGACGGTCTGGCAAGTACGGCTGATGGGATTAATTTATATGACATCATTATTTTGTTCGCTCGCAGAATTCACTCCAAAACCTCGACTCACCACCAAATAT
>NC_059302.1:3430924-3435924 GCF_017591435.1 Portunus trituberculatus | reverse complement strand
CACCTCAATATTCCTGTTACCAATACCACCACCACCACCATTACTGCTACTAGTGGTGGTGGTGGAAGTAGTAGTAGTAATAGTAGTAGTAGTAGTAGTAGTAGTAGTAGTAGTAGTAGTAGTAGTAGTAGTAGTAGTAGTAGTAGTAGTAGTAGTAGTAGTAGTAGTAGTAGTAGTAGTATAATAATAGTAATAATAATAATAATAATAATAATAATAATAATAATAATAATAATAGTAATAACAACAATACAAATAACAACAATAATACTCCTGCTTACAAGATTCTAATAAGGAAACAAACAGACAGTAAGCAAAGAAGAAGAAGAAGAAGAAGAAGAAGAAGAAGAAGAAGAAGAAGAAGAAGAAGAAGAAGAAGAAGAAGAAGAAGAAGAAGAAGAAGGAGAAAGGAATCACGGTAGGAACAAGTTAAGAGCACAAATATTGAAGTTGATACGTGTTTAGGACAAGTTCAGACCCCCAATATTTGAGCCTTGATGAGGAAGGAACTGATGCTGGTGATGGGAGACGGGAGAGGGGTGAGGGGAGAGGGGAGATACAGGGAAGGAAGAGTAGAAGGTGAGGGTGAGGGGAGGGGGGAGATACAGGGAGGGAAGAGTAGAAGAGGGTGGGGTGAAGGGAGAAGGGAGATACAGGGAGAGAGTGGAAGGGGATTGAGTGAGGGGAGAGGTGAGGGGAGGAGTGAGGGGTAGCAGGAAGAGAGGTGAGGGATATTTCATTGTGGTTAAAAGTAAAAATGATACGAGGAAAGGAAAAATACAGTGGGATTAAGACGAAAAATATCCAGCATGAACTGACACACACACACACACACACACACACACACACACACACACACACACACACACACACACACACATACACACACAAAGAAAATAAATAAAAAAGTAAGCAATCATTCAAACAAAACTATCAACGGAACACAACATTTTCATTATCAAACATATTTTTACCTTTTTTTTTTTCACTTATTTTTTTTTCTCTCTCTCTCTCTTTTGTTTGCGTATCTACATGCACACTTCGCAAATACTCCTCCTCCGCACACACCTCATATAGAAGACACTCAATCAATACTAATCTTTTACAAATACGGCTGAAATTTTTACACACACACACACACACACACACACACACCTACTACCAGCCATACATAGCCAGCCAGCCAGCCAGTCATACAGCCAGCCAATCAGTCAGCCAGTCACCCCTCAACCATCAGCCATTTCGCCTAACTTTTTTCTATTTTTTAAGTAAGAGAGAACTGACCAAGGGCAACACAAATATAAAGAAAAAAAAGGCCCACTCATTTTCCAGTTTACACCTATAACCACACCAGCGTCACAATGGCTACGTCACAAAAGCAATGCACTAAAGTTATTTATACGTCACAGATTTGCTCACGTCACTATATCAATTACAGCGTTCCCTCACCACCACCACCACCACCACCTCCTACACCACCAGCCTCCTTGCAGTTCAATCCAGTCCACCTACTCACTCTATTTTAGTGTCTAGTGTTCCCGACTGCACCCTTTTGTCCTTTTCCACTACGTCACATTACACCAGCCTCCCTCCTCTCTCCTCTCGTCCCCTACACATCCTCATCTCCCACACCACCCACCCACCGTCGCTTCAGTGTATGCCAGGCTTATCCCACACATTTGCACTATCTTTAACTCTTCTTTAGGCTTCGTTATATATGCCTCCCGTTTATCCTCCTCCACAATCAGCAGTATCTATTCTGTTCCTCCATCCCACTCTTACTTCTGATATCCTCCTCTTTCTTCTCCCTTCTCCTACCGTCCTCTACCCACTAACACCACCGTCTTCTTATATACTTCTATTATTCATTGATTTGCTACTGTCTTTGTACATTGCACCACTCTTTCAGCGGCCTTATCTTATCTTATCTCAGTCAAATCGAAAGACAAATGTGAAAATAATAGATAATAGTGGCGTCCCCTCCTAAAGTAAGGTAAGCGACACCCGGCCAGAAATTGAGTTGTCGCATTCATGGGATATGGCAATTCAAGCTGTTTCATGAGGTACCCGACATATTCTGAAAATCAAAAAAAGTTCATAAAGTTTGAATATAATAGAAAACTCAAGATTTTTCCACTCCCAGAGCGCACGGTCAGATATCCGTGAGGGAAGCGCATGTGAGCTTAAAATAAGAGCTGCCATGTTCAAGGAAATGTCCTGAAAATTGACAGTAACGTAAACTAACTGAAATGAAGGAGACTTTGGTCCCCTCCCCCTGATATCTAACCAAACCAAAGCTGAACTACCATAAATAACCCTCAAGGACACTGGCCATCTCCTATTTGAAGTGATTCCCGCCTGTCTGCAGAGTACTCGTAACGTGCTGTCTTTTCATTGGCCACCAATGCAGAACTTATAAACTACTGGCGGATAGGAGAGTGACATCACAAACATCATAACACGTCATGGAGTGTGGAGCATGCGCACTAACGCTCTGCCCGGAAACCAACACAGAAATGAAGGCAGCTTAGGCTTAACTACAGTTTTGCAAAGCGTGCTGGACTCAAAACAAATCAGACACAGAACATTCTCGAAGTAATTACAACCCTATCAGACTCCTACGACAATGCCAGGCTATGTCATGCACTGTGCAGTCTTCGTTGTTGTGTAGGCCTACATGGCACCCAGTCATTAGCAACCTCCCATTTATCTAGACATATTTCAAGTACAATATTAACCCTGAGCAGCCTCACCTTACTCCTGAAGCCACCATGAACGTTTGCGTCAATCAAGAAGCGGCCCGCACGATGGTCAGCAGGATATTCATTGCAGTTGCGGCAGGAGAGGAATGCCTGGCTCGGAGTCGTCAACACTGGAAGAACGAGACACAACAATGCGGGGCGCTAATCAAAACAAAGAAAACGTGACACAGAGTGGGGCGCAAATCAAAACAGAGAAAACGGTACGCAGAGAGTGGGAAACTAACCCTAACAAACACCACGGCGGCAAATGCAAACCCTAATATTGAAGGAGCTTACGAATATTTCACTCACTATAATAAAGAGGGAGTCAAGAGCGCTGAGTGTGGCTACCAAGCAGATCTCAGAATTACTAGTTCCAGACATTGTCAAAACTTAGGAGATGGGTTCCAGAATGAGCAATGCACTCAATTCATTCTAAGTCAAATTAATACATTCATCTACTCGGAACAATTTATCTTTTTTTTTTCTATACTACATCTATCCATCATCCCATCCCCTCCATTCTAGATCACGTACTAGTCTCTTCCCGCTCTCTCTCTCTCTCTCTCTCTCTCTCTCTCTCTCTCTCTCTCTCTCTCTCTCTCTCTCTCTCTCTCTCTCAATTTATCAGTGAATCATTTGTCCACCAGCATTTACTTGCACACACAACATATACATAACAATTAATCGCAGAGTCACGGACCAGTAAAGGCTACCTGCACTGCACCCACAGCCTCGCCACACACCACCCAGCTTGAATGTCACTGCTTGGGACAGAGAAAGAGAGAGTTTCCGCCACGTGTCTCCCCTCACCTTCTCCTGCATCCTGTGTTTCATTCTGTATTCACTTGTACCCTGTAAGCTGGATAAATAATGCCCACCAGGATTTCACATGTGAGTTATCAGTTTATTCTTCCAGTTATAATTGAGGTTTGATTTGGTTTGGTGGTCCTATTGTTATCTCGTTGTCTTTTTCTATTCTCTGGTTGTTGTATATTTTTTCGTATCGTGAGAATTGACCTGCGTGACATTTTACAGAAGGAACACTCGAGGGTGGATTTTTGCGGGGATGGAATTGACATGCATACATACAAACGTGTCCACCGTCGCTTCATTATCCTACCAGCTTGGAGATAATACTCGTCTCGGTCTCGCCTGTGTACCTTTATCTGGGTCGTGTGTGTGTGTGTGTGTGTGTGTGTGTGTGTGTGTGTGTGTGTGTGTGTGTGTGTGTGTGTGTGTGTGTGTGTGTGTGTGTGTGTGTGTGTGTGTGTGTGTGTGTGTGTGTGTGTGTGTGTGTGTGTGTGTGGGATTGATACGTGTTGTTATGCGGACTTCTCGGGCGTGTGATTAATTTAGCATTCCGTGCATCAATTACACTAGACGACTCTCTCTCTCTCTCTCTCTCTCTCTCTCTCTCTCTCTCTCTCTCTCTCTCTGGGTTATATTCATCTACAAAAACCTCAACTCCTTCATCTCCACCTCAATCCAAAGTTCACCTCACGTCACCTCACGCACACCACAACCTCACGACACTCTGCCGGAAACATGAAACTCCCAATAGGAACAGCAGCGTCCAAATAATTATATCACGAGCATGAGTGATGGCAGCTGCGGTTCTCGTGCTGTGTGTGTGTCCAAGTATGCATATGAACACCAGCCAGCCAGACAGCCAGCCCTGTATTTCTGAGAGCGAGCTGTACATACTAGGTAGAGTCTCTAGTCTCTACTGCACATCGCTGGCAGGTTGCTATGATTAATTTCCACAAGGGAGGAATTGGTATTCACTCTGAATGCTCAAGGATTGGTTGCTGATTTTGTATGTTTTGTATGTTTGCGATTGTTTTACGTTTGTTCTTTTTCTTTTAGTGGAAGAAGAGGAGGAGGAGGAGGAGGAGGAGGAGGAGTGTGTGTGTGTGTGTGTGTGTGTGTGTGTGTGTGTGTGTGTGTGTGTGTGTGTGTGTGTGTGTGTGTGTGTGTGTGTGTGTGTGTGTGTGTGTGTGTGTATTGGTGACTGGCCTTATTTTCTTGTTCTTTCCAGTGTTGTTGTGTTTTGGTGTGTGGTTTTATTTTGTTTAATTTCCTCCTAGTTTTGTGTGAATTGATGCTTGCAATGTTTAGCAAATGTTTCTTTTTTTTTTTTTTTTTGTCTGTTTGGTTTTTCTCTTAAACTTTTATGCATTGCGTTTGTTCGTCATTTGTTTTTCTTTTCTCCTTCTCCTTCTTCCTCTTACGTGATTTGTGTCGAGTTTTCCTAGC
>NC_059302.1:3410924-3425924 GCF_017591435.1 Portunus trituberculatus | reverse complement strand
AGTTTCCTTTCCGATCGTTCTATTGCTGCTGTAGTAGACGGTCACTGTTCTTCCCTAAAACTATCAACAGTGGTGTTCCACAGGGTTCTGTCCTATCACCCACTCTCTTTCTATTATTCATCAATGATCTCCTAAATCTGACTCAATGCCCTATCCACTCCTATGCTGATGATACCACCCTGCATTATTCAACAGCGTTCAACAGACGCCCAACCCAACAACAATTAAATGACTCAAGGCGAGATGCTATAGGACGCCTAACTTCTGATCTTTCACTTGTTTCTGATTGGGGCAGAGAAAACCTGGTTTTGTTCAATGCCTCAAAAACTCAATTTCTACAACTATCTACTCGACATAACCTTCCAGACAACTATCCTCTCTTCTTCAATAACACTCAACTTCCCTCTCCTCTACATTAAACACACTCGGTCTATCCTTCACTAAAAATCTAAACTGGAAATTTCACATCTCTACTCTTGCTAAATCAGCTTCCAAGAAGTTAGGTGTCCTATGGCGTCTTCGTCCATTTTTCTCCCTCCCAGCTGCTTGCTCTGTACAAGGGCCTTATCCGCCCGTGTATGGAGTATGGCTCTCATGTCTGGGGGATCCACACACAGCTTTACTAAACAAGGTGGAATCTAAAGCTTTTCGTCTTATCAACTCTTCTCCTCTAACTGACTGTCTTGATTCTTTAAGTCACCGCCGCAATGTTGCATCTTTATCTGTCTTCTACCGCTGTTTTCATGCTGTCTGCTCTTCTGAACTTGCTAACTGCATGCCTTCCCCTCCTGCGGCCTCGCTGCACAAGACTCTCTACTTCTTCTCATCCCTATTCTGTCCATCTTCCTAATGCAAGAGTTAACCAGTATCTTCACTCCTTCATTCCCTACACTGGTAAACTCTGGAACTCTCTACCTGTGTCTGTATTTCCACCTGCCTATGACTTAAACTCTTTCAAAAGAGGAGTGTCAAGACACCTCGTACGTTAACTGGACCCTCCTTTTAGATTTTTTTTGTTTTTTCTCTTTCTACACAGGGCCTGGCAACCAGCGGGATTTTTTTTTCCAACACTTTGTTTGCCCTTGGCCAGTGCCCTTGTAATGTAAAAAAAAAAAAAAAAAAAAAAAACACACACACGAGGATCAGGAACACAGCAGTGGCACTCATCCTTGCTCTAAAATGTATGATTCGCTGTGGAGGGAGAGAAGAGGCCACTGATAAATGGAAAGGAGAACGACCAAGAGTGAAGGAGACAGAATAGTACAAAATGGGGAAGTGATAGGGTATGAGAGAGAGAGAGAGAGAGAGAGAGAGAGAGAGAGAGAGAGAGAGAGAGAGAGAGAGAGAGAGAGAGAGAGAGAGAGAGAGTCTGTGTCGCGGCATTAACCTCTGCAATATCGTTATAAAAATCAGTCAAGACCACCACGAGAAGGCCGACCAACTAGACCTCCACGAATGTAAGAGATTGACCATTGAAGTTTCTGAAAAAAAAAAAAAAATACAACAGACGAGCCTAAAAGTGTTATAAGTTAAGAAAAGAACAACCTGAATTCATATCTTTGTTTAATCTTGAACTTATTTATCATATTAAACATCAAACACACAAACACAGATGCATTCTTTTCAGGGATTGATATTCGTTTGTCTACCTGTCTGTCTATCTGTCTGTCTGTCTGTCTGTCTGGCTTTTTTTATGCAAGAGAGGATGACTGGCTGAAGGCAACAAAAATATAAAGAAAAAGGCCCACTCAGTTGCCAGTCTCCTTATAGAGCCGATAGAATAAGCTTAACAATAGGGACTGATGTCTTGTCTGTCTGTCTGTCTGTCTCTTTGTCTGTCTGTCTGCATGTATGTCTGTCTGTCTGTCTGTCTGTCTGTCTGTCTGTCTGTCTGTCTGTTCGTTTGTCTGTCTGGGAGGGTTGTATGAAGTAAGGCTCACAGTAGATCAGTCATTTGTAAGTATATTCCCCCATTTATATCTGAGTCCTTCTTGTATTTATGAATTTTCCTTCCAGTTCTTTTGTGTTATTTTCAGGTTTTCATTTCAGTTTCCTTTCTCTTCCCCTTTCCTCTTTTCTCTTATGAATTCCCTTCCAGTTTGTTGCGCATTTTTTCCACCAAGTTTTCATTTCAGTTTCTATTCTATTCCTTTTTCCCTCTTTCCTCTTTTCATTCTTTTTCACCCTTTTATCATCTGTCTTTCCTCCTCTTCCTCCTCCTCCTCCTCCTCTTCTTCCTTCCTCTCCTCTTTTTTCCTCTCACCATCACTCACTTCTCCCTTCACTCCCTATCCTGTCTCTCATTCTCCTTTACTCCCATCCATTCTCTCTCTCCCTCTCCCTTCCACCCCTTCCATCTCTCCTTCCACACATCCCCTCCTCTTCACCTTATTTCCCTTCATCCCTTCCTGCCTCCCTCTATTCTATTCTTTCATTCTATCTCTCACTCACTCTCTCTCTCTTTATCACTGCTCTCTCTCTCTCTCTCTCTCTCTCTCTCTCTCTCTCTCTCTCTCTCTCTCTCTCTCTCTCTCTCACTCTAACCCAACGATGCCACACAAAACAGGATTATTGAAAAGGTCAGAGAGAGAGAGAGAGAGAGAGAGAGAGAGAGAGAGAGAGAGAGAACGACATAGAGTAGACATAGAGTAGAAATGAACAGCTCTCTCTCTCTCTCTCTCTCTCTCTCTCTCTCTCTCTCTCTCTCTCTCTCTCTTTCAATGACCTGGATTTAATGATCGGCAAACTGAAAGGGACCGTCACCTTGTTGTTGTCTTCAAAATTGTCCACCAGAAAGCCGTAGAGAAAGGGAGGCGTGTTGAAAAGAGAGAGTGAGAGAACCGGAGGGAAGAGGGAGAACGTAAATTAAAAAAATGTTAGGTGCGTAGAATGAATGAAAAGGAGAGACAACAGAAGATGGTAAGGGAGTACGAATGGAGAGAAACAAGGAAGGAAGGAAGGAAAGAAGGAAGGAAGGAAGGAAATCAGAATTAAGGGAAGGAATGTAGGCAACGAACAAGCAGACAAGGAAGAAGATAATGGTTATGAATAAAGAGAAAGAGAAAAAAACGAAGGAAGGAAGGAAGGAAGGAAGGAAGAAAGAAAGGAAATAGGGAACGAAATAAAGAGAAAGAAAAGAATGTAGATAATGAAAGATCAAGCAAATAAGAAGATAAGAGATATAAAAGAAGAGAAAGAAGAAAGATAGAAAAGAAGGAAGAAAGGAAGGAAGGAAGGAAAGAAAGGAATAAGAAAGAAAGAAAAGAAAGTAGGTAATGAAAAATCAAGCAAATAAGAAGATAAGAGATATAAAGGAATAGAAAGAATAAAGATAGGAAGAAGGGATGGAAGGAAGGAAGGAAGGAAGGAAGGAGGGAAAGAAAGAAGGAGTGAAGAAAATAAGAGAGAAAGGAGGGACTATAGATAACAAACAAGCATGCAAGAAAGTAAACAAGGAACCAAACAGTGAGAGAGAGAGAGAGAGAGAGAGAGAGAGAGAGAGAGAGAGAGAGAGAGAGAGAGAGAGAGAGAGAGAGAGAGAGAGAGAGAGAGAGATGTAAAATGTCAACAGGTGTTTGCGCCTTAACAGATGATCGATTTCAGTTCCTTTTTTCCTTGCACCAAATACTCAAGGACAAAGACACATTTTTTTTTTTTTTTTTGTCTGTGTGGGAAAGATCGTTTATATATAATTGTATGAGAGAGAGAGAGAGAGAGAGAGAGAGAGAGAGAGAGAGAGAGAGAGAGAGAGAGAGAGAGAGAGAGAGAGAGAGAGAGAGAGTACAGTGGAACCATGCGTGCTTTGGGGTCCGCGGGGTCTCCAAGCGCACGGGTTCGAATCCTGTCCACGGTCTGAGTGTAGACTGGGCTTCCTCACTCAGGGCAACGGTTTCCTAGCGGGTGGGCTTTGAGATAGGAGGTACCACAAAAAAGTATCCCCTTGAACCCATAAATTCCCGTGAAAAGCCCACTTGGTATTAGAGAGAGAGAGAGAGAGAGAGAGAGAGACAGAGAGAGAGTTTATGTTATCGATCTTTATAGCAATTAAAAGTATTCTCGTAGTGTCGTGAGATGTTCAGTATTTCATTAGTGTTCAGTGCGACCTCAGATACAACTGTAGCGCACAAAGACACGTAATAGTTACTGAAGAAGGCTGACGTCTTGAGAACACCATGAGAACCGTAATAACAAAAGCACGTCTCTCTCTCTCTCTCTCTCTCTCTCTCTCTCTCTCTCTCTCTCTCTCTCTATTCATCTATCCATCTGTTTATCTATCTGTCTTTCAAACTATTTATCTATTTATCTCTTCCTCGGGGATTTAAAATGACTAGAGAGTGATCGAGAAACAGATACTGAGAGGTAAGCCTTATGAATAGGGCATCTAAGAGAGAAGCATCTCTCTCTCTCTCTCTCTCTCTCTCTCTCTCTCTCTCTCTCTCTCTCTCTCTCTCTCTCTCTCTCTCCTTAAGTACATGTATTTTCTGTTCATTTTTAAGAGATAAGAGTGGAACAGTCTGGGATATCGTTTGGAACAGTATATTCTCTTAAATTTCCTAAAACTGTTCATTTCACATAATCATCGGCTAAAACGACTCCTTTGAATACTCACTACGTTTCTAGGACAATCCACGTGTGATTCCCCTGGCAGAGTCGCGGCGACTTCATTCGGAGAAATTTCCTGGATTCAAAAATGTTTCAAGTTCCGTTCAATTTTTATTCCTTTTTACCTCGACACAAATCCTGCGATATCCTGCAAGAGTTCTGGAAGAGTTGATTTGATGTCGTTTTTATACTAACCGACCCTCGAACATGTGACATAGAAAATCCTGCAATATCACTGAGCTATCTCTTAGAAAAATAGTTATAAGAAATCTAGTGAACTAAAAAGAAGTTTGTGAAGTTTAGGGAGGAAGCCTTTTCACCGGTAAATTCTGTTCTAATTAATGTCTTTTTTTTTTTTTAGCGTTCACCGAGGGATGTGGAGAGAGTTTTTAGCCCTCACGGTTTTCCTTCCCTTTTTTTTTTTTCTATCATGAGGCATCTTCAGCGGTGACATTTTTTTATTTTTTTTAAAGATAGGAAACTATTATTCTTTTAACATTTTTTTTTTTTTTAATACTGGCACATTAGATCTCTATATTTTGAAACTAATATTCTTTATCGTTTTCTAGACATTGGTACATTATATCCCTGCGTTTTGCCGCCCCATGAAAAGGCAAACTAGTATCAAAAACGTAAAAATAAAAGTAAATAAATAAACACCGAAGATTGAAGACAGTAACTCAAACAATACAACACAAAATCATAACAACAAAGTCACTAGTCCATGAGTCACTGCTTCCTCTGTTCATTTACATTGCTTTATTCATTTATTTATTCATTTTGGCTAATTGACATTTCTCTATTTATATGTCTGTGTGTGTGTGTGTGTGTGTGTGTGTGTGTGTGTGTGTGTGTGTGTGTGTGTGTGTGTGTGTGTGTGTGTGTGTGTGTGTTACTTCCTCTCCTTCTGCAGCGTTTTGGTATTAAAAATCCAGCCAGAATCACATAAAATCCTGACTTGTGCCTTAGTCTCCTCCTCCTCCACCACCACCACCACCATCACCACCACCACCACGACAAAGTAAAATTAAGGACTGTTCTCTCTCTCTCTCTCTCTCTCTCTCTCTCTCTCTCTCTCTCTCTCTCTCTCCACTGGTTAATTTATTCTCCCATTAGCTGCCTTTTCCAATGGTAAAAAAAAGTCAGGTCACTTCCCAGCAGAGAGATAGTTACTCGTGGGCTCAAATGCTACTGAACTCTCACGAGAGAGAGAGAGAGAGAGAGAGAGAGAGAGAGAGAGAGAGAGAGAGAGAGAGAGAGAGAGAGTGTTTCACTGTTTGATCTGCTGCAGTCTCTGACGAGACAGCCAGACGTTACCCTACGGAACGAGCTCAGAGCTCATTATTTCCGTGTGTGTGTGTGTGTGTGTGTGTGTGTGTGTGTGTGTGTGTGTGTGTGTGTGTGTGTGTGTGTGTGTGTGTGTGTGTGTGTGTGTGTGTGTGTGTGATTGAATTTATCTCCTCCCGCACTTTAGTTGAATGTCATCTTTGTTCCTCGTCCACCTCCTTCTCCCTGGCTCGGATCAAACACACTCACTTATCATCAATTACTCATATCTCATTCATTCATTCCCCTGCTGATCATTAGTTAAGTTAACTTTGCTCATTTTTGTGTAATAAATTATGTTAAAGATTTAAATTATTTTTTTTTTATCTTTCCTTATTATTATTTTTTAGTTCTCTTACACCCTTGAGTGGCCCTTGCGTTAAGAACTGTTGCAGGAAGCCTGATCATTCTTCACTTCTCTATCTTATATTTTGTTCTTTATTAAGGCTTAAACAGGCAAGCGAACAAACACACACACACACACACACACACTCATGTACTAGTAACGTTCAGATAATAAAAGTGTGTGTGTGTGTGTGTGTGTGTGTGTGTGTGTGTGTGTGTGTGTGTGTGTGTGTGTGTGTGTGTGTGTGTGTGTGTGTGTGTGTGTGTGTGTCTGACTGCAGACCAGATCAATCTTTACGTGTGCTCATGTATATTCTCTCTCTCTCTCTCTCTCTCTCTCTCTCTCTCTCTCTCTCTCTCTCTCTCTCTCTCTCTCTCTCTCTCTCTCTCTCTCTCTCTGCACGAAAGTTAACATACGACAACAGTGCGGCAACAGATGGAAGTGTACAAATCCATTCCTTATAATAGAACGCACAAGATACGGCCATGTATAGTTAAGGAGGCCGCAGCTGTCCACGAGTGTTGCCTCACCACCCAGGAAGACGTGCATAAAGATCACACTGCTCGGAGCTCGGAGTTGTCTGACCAATGACGTCAAGTTGGATGAATTCTTTTGACATCAGCTTTAGTCAGTGCTGGGGTAGTGGAAGGTGGGGAGAGAGTCTTCTGCTTTGTTATCCTTTTCATCACGATAATATTAGATTGTTGTGTTAGTACTTGATTTTTTAGTAGTTGTATATCTGAGCGTTCTGTGAGAACTTTTGTGGCGCTTGATACCTTGACGAGATCGGCAATGGACATTATGTTGTGTTATTCTTTCAAGTATCACGATAACAATGACAGAAAAAAAAAATTGGCTGAGGATTAAAACCCTAAAAAAAACACTCATGTCACAAGTCACTAAACAGACAGCGGCTCGCGTCTCTCCAAATGTCGCGCTGATATTTCTCTCCTCCCAGATTGCTACGAATGGTTTGTAAGAATAGCAATCTCGTGACCTACTACCGCTTGGCCAGAGAAAACACGTAACATACCCACCAAATGTCTGGACTAGATCGAAGCACTCCATTTCCAACGCCTTTGCATGCTGGTTACTTGATCTCCGTCACCTACAATCTATGACATGTCCGTGTGTATCTCTCTGCTGATCCCTCTTTCTGTCAGCCGATCACCCTCTCCATCTAACAAAATACGCTTTGTTTCTCTGTTTATTCCTGTCCTGTCTTTATCGTTGTTAACCAGTTTGTCTGTCTCTTACCCAAAGTGTATTGTTCCTCTGTTCCTCTTGTTTATTCCTCTGTCCTGTCTTTATCGTTGTTAATCAGTTTGCCTGTCTCTTACCCAGTGTGTACTGTTTCTCCGTTCTTCTGCCTTGTCCTTCTCCCAGTGAACTATCTCGCTTATTTGCCTGTTTTGCCTGGAAAGTGTGTAAAACTCTGCCTGTTACATTGTTCCTCTGCTTCTCGCCTTCTGGTAGTTTCTTCCTATCTGCCTTTTTCGTGTGTATGTAGATCTCTTATTTTTAACACATATAAAGTTCTCATTATAATCACATTTTTGCCATTTCATCTAAAAGACGTTTTATCACATATGTTTAAGTTATATCAAGTTAATCCTAGTTTGTAAGCCTTGATCATTTGTCTTAATGTGAATCATTGCCTGAATAACTTAACCTGAATAAAACTTATCGTATTGGACTATGTATTTCTATAGTCAATAATCCACTATCTGCATTCACTCGTGTGCTCTGTGTCTGGTCCACTAGCAAACTCACACGTTACGGCTTTTGGTTCAGCATGGTCCCTCGTTGGAAGTGCATGCGAAGGAAAAAGTATGTGGTCTTGTAGAGACTTCTCGCTAACTTTAGCCTCGAAACAAAGGAAATAATTATATACAATTCCTACCCTAATAAAGAGATTCAAAATACAAACTGCGGAGCAACACAGAACTAACTGACATATAAAAAGGTGAAGTGAAATTTACTAAAAGGGTTTGAATACAATGCAGGAGTCAACATTTCTCATCAAATTGATTGGCACAGGGGCATTAGGTGGCGACCATTCCTCCACTCGATTTGGCCGAGTATGTAGTGACGTCACGGCGCGGCAATCAACAATAATACCCATTACTGGTCCAACACCGATAATCGTCCCCTCAATAATGGGATTTTCATGTTGATGGTGCTGTCTGACTGAATATTCCATGCCCATACACACACACACACACACACACACACACACACACACACACACACACACACACACACACACACACACACACACACACACACACACACACACACACATACACACAGACACACACACACACACGCACACACACACCCACACACACACACACACACACACACACACACAGATAGATAAATAGATAGATAGATATTTATTGACCACAAATGCACATATAACAAACAATATACCTTGAAACATAAAAATATAATTTGCAGTCCATAACACTTAAAATCAGTTTAAAACCTTATGGTGTGTAGTTAAACCTTTACCATTGGATTTATTTATTTACAAATAACATATATTTACCTCTTCCGTCACTCCTTAGAAGTAATACAAAGTCTGTTACTCCCAAGTAGGCACATAAAATCAACTATTGTAATTGTATAAAAGGTAGCACCGTTCTTATTAATCTATAAAACTTTATGATTATATACCCAATTATTTGGTATACTGTTAATTGACTAAGAATATGTTAACAGGATTTCATAAGAAATCTTTGGCACTTCGTTAACATTCATTAGCATCAGTTGTTGCCACGAGTCAAAGCGATACAAGTCACGTATTGGTTGGGTATGAGGACATGATTCTACCACGTGCAGCTCCGTTTGTACAGCACCGCACGTGCATACTCTCTCTTCTACAGGGATGCGACCTCTACCTCTCCTGTTCCACCTTCCCGTCTCTGTTGCCAGACTGTGCCCACATACACGAAGTTTGGTGAATAAGACTCTATGTATTACATTGACACATCTAGCACGGTATACATCATGGATCTCTAGGCTTGGGTTCAGAGACATATATTATCCTACGTGAGGTGGTGGATTCTAATATAGATTGCTTCACTTCTTCCATTCCCGCACTGAGATCATTCTTAACATTAAAAATGAGATCGTTTACAAACCGACTAGTGGGTGTATTTGTTGCCAAAACAAGCTTCACCGTGTATACCCAAGGGTCGTCTACCATATCCCTTCTTTCCATCCAGGCTTTTCTAAAATAGTTACGTTGCCTGTGGGTCACGAGTGCTCTCAAGGGGGGCATACCCAGTTCCACATAACATACCTCGTTGCATGTAGACATGCGCACACCTAAAAGCTGTTTTATACCCCAGTTGTATAGCCTCACAATCGGTTTCAAACACACACACAGATAGATAGAAATTTATTGACCACAGTTACATTTGAAAGAAATTACATAAACACATGGTCTGACAAAATTACAACTGTGATTATACACCGAGAGGGATAGATAGATTGATAGATAGATATATAGATAGATAGATATATAGATAGATAGATAGATAGATAGATAGATAGACAGATAGATAGATAGATAGATGAATAGATAGGTAGAAATATAAATTGACTGTTTAACTGATAGATAGATAGATAGAAAGATAGATAAACAGACAGACAAACAGACAGACAGACATATATATGGAGAGATGGATGGATGAACTGACTGACTAAACCAAATATTTTCGATCATCGTGAAAAAAAAAATTGATGAACAAATAATAAGATATAAAAAAAGCTATGAGTACATTCACGTGTGTAAAAGTACTCAAATGTTTTCCCCTTTTAATTGTGTGTGTGTGTGTGTGTGTGTGTGTGTGTGTGTGTGTAAATGTGTATGTGCCAGGATGTGTTGCTTTGCGTGGGCGGGTGAGTGTGGGTGTGGGTGGGCCTCTGGGACACTGAACATGGGGATAATGACGTCACGCTTAGCCGGAAGTGCCACGTCATCAATCCGGGTGAGCGTGGTGACGTCACTGTTGTGGAAATCCGTGACGTGATAAGCTGTGTGTTCAAACTTCGTGTGTTGTGCAAGGCGCGGGGACATCACCTTTAGCAATAACAACAACAGCAGCAAAACTTAAAGAAGAAGAAAAAGAACACAAAAAAATAGAGAGAACTGCAAAGGAAAAAAAAAAAACATACATCTGTCTGTCTGTATATATTTCAATTTTGTATGAATGTGTATTGAATGTGCGGGAATATTGTTCATGTTCAGCAAAATTTGTATCGATCCTTTTGAAGCGTTGCCTAAAGCAGTGATGTCACACAGTGCAATGTTTTAAGCAAAAAAATCACTGCCACACAGCTGCCCGGAACTATTAGCTCAATATTCATCACTTTATTTTCGATTCGCAGACATGAAGTTCATTTGATTTTACCGTTTCAGTACTTGTAAACCATTTGTATCTATAATGGACTCACCGAAATGTGCTGCTTTCTTATCATATTAATCTGAGGTAATTCAAATCCAGTATACTTGTGATATGAACTTAATAACTCAAAAGTTCTGATTAATAGAGTATCTAGTAAAATAACTGTTTATCTATCCGTCTATCCCACCGTGCATCAGTCTCTGCGTTCAACTTTCTCAATGATACCTCCATGAACTCCAATAGCCTTCACATCCCAGAAATCACCACGTTTCTGGGAACTAGCTAGCTTCAAATACGTAATGAGATTCAACCAGATGATGGGAAGCCTGTAATGCACAAAACATCCTCAGTGTCTATCCGAACTATAGAAAAGAAAAGAAATATTCAATGACGTAGAGAAATTAATAAAGGTAGATAACATGGGATAAAACTGTTTACTGGGTGTTTTATGATACCTTGATTAATTGTGTATTTTATTTGTGAAACATTCGCTTGAGCTAATTCCGTCCTTACACACACACACACAAACACACACACACACACACACACACACACACACACACACACACACACACACACACACACACACACACACACACACACATTCACGAGATCAGTAAAGTCACAAAGAAAAAAACAGACAAATATCACCAGATCCACTAATCTTTAACTACGCTGTTTAAAGTAGATTACATTTAATATCCGTATCTGAAAGTATGTGAGCAACTTTATCTAATTATGGAAAAATTATATTAAAGACAATGAAAAAAAAACAATTAAAAGAAGGCCTGATTGGATGAAGCGAAAAAGAATGACTGAAAACTGATAGGTGTCTGGCAACGTCCATCTTGATGAAAGAGTTTAAGGCATACGAAGGAAGTACTTTTCTTTGGCCTTTAACCCCTTCGATACTGAGACGCATATTTACCTTGATTTTTTGGTTGTGATTACACGATTTTACTTGCATTAGGAAGAGTCTATGGAAGTCAAAAGGTTAATTACAAGAGTCTTCTTTATTTCTATCCCCACATAAGTTACTGAAACTGTATGAAATCGCCAAAAAGTAACCAGAATGAATATGAAAACGTGTCATGGTACTGAAGAGGCTAACTATGAGAAACTCGAAGAACTAGGAAGAAAAGTAAGTTATAAAGAAAGACAAAGATAATGAAAGCGTCGCATCATTTTTCATCTAAGAGGTAAAGGCAATTCTAAAACACAAAATGCATCTCACACAAATTAAACTAAACCGAGGCAAGCAATTGAGTGCCTGAAGTGAAGTGAAGGTGTGATGGGAGGACAGTGCATAGGAAGGTGAAAAAGTAATATTGATTTTTTTCTCATTAACTTCTTGCGCACCATGACGTAGTTCCATATTCATTCTGCCTGCAATATGGTGACGTTACTCTTGTATTGGATGAAAATAGTATTGGGTTAAAATAGCGAAGACTGTGGACATTAACCTTCTGACCTGCATAGACCCTTCCTAATGTCAATAAAATGGTCTCATCGTACATAAATCTCAAGGCAAAAATGCGTCCCAGTAATGAAGAGATTTGGTGAGGAGTTAATTACCAAACAACAAAAAGTGAGACAGGAACTGCGAGTCTATTTTTGCTTTACCTTTATCTATTTAATCTTCAGTAAAAAAAAAAAAAAAAAAAAATACACTGCTTTACTCATACCGTAATAATTAATTCAACCCAAGCTTTAAAGAACTAGAACACGTTAGAATGTGGATTAATACACATCCGGGAGCAGCACAAGGCTAAGTATTGTTTTTTTTTTATCCACACCTGTTGATGACGTGACCAGTGTGGGCGTGTGGCGTGCAGGAACAAGCCAATACAGGAAAACAGATCAATTACACCGGGGAAATGTAGACCAAAAGGTGTAATATGAAGAGGAAACACAGTAACACTTGGATACTCAGACGGATATACAGGTAGACACGTGTGTAGGAGAGCGAATCAATGAGCAAGACTATAAATAAATGTATAATCCACTAGAAATGTATCAATATAATGAGTATCATCAGGTGTTTTGGATATGATTACGCTAGAAAGACATAAAAAGTTAACTCTCTCTCTCTCTCTCTCTCTCTCTCTCTCTCTCTCTCTCTCTCTCTCTCTCTCTCTCTCTCTCTCTCTCTGTCTATGTATTTATTTATCTATCCATCTGTCAGTCTGTCTGTCTTTCAAACTATTTATCTATTTATCTCTTCCTCGGGGATTTAAAATGACAAAGGAGTGATCGAGAAACAGATGCTGAAAGGTAAGCCTATGAATAGGGCATCTAAGAGAGAGAGAGAGAGAGAGAGAGAGAGAGAGAGAGAGAGAGAGAGAGAGAGAGAGAGAGAGAGAGAGAGAGAGAGAGAGAGAGAGAGAGAGAGAGAGAGAGAGAGAGAGAGAGAGAGAGAGAGAGAGAGAGAGAGTATTTTACATATTTTTTACGTGACAATTCATGGCAATTTACTCAAAATTCATGTATTGTTGTTGTTATTGCTATTGTTGCTGCTGCTGCGACTGTTGTTGTTGTTGTTGTTGTTGTTGTTGTTGTTGTTGTTGTTGTTATTGGTGGTGTCGGTGGTGGTGGTAGTAGTTGTGTTAAAGTTGCTGTTGTTACTGATGTTGTTGTTGTTGTTGTTGTTGTTGTTGTTGTTGTTGTTGTTGTTGTTGTTGTTGTTGGTACTACTGTTGTTGTTGGAGGTGGTGTGACGTTGTTATTGTTCTATTATCTTTATTATTATCATCATTATCATTATTATTATTATCATTATTATCACTATTATTACTATCACTATCACTGTCATCACCGTCATTATCACCTCCATCACCAATGCTATACTCAATGTGCTTTCTAGCTAAATCATAAGACCATTAGTGACGGTAATAAAAAAAAGAGATAAAAGATATATTCATAAAGATCGGAAGGATTACAAAAGGGTAGTGGTGGTGGTGGTGGTGGCAATGGCGGTAGTGGTGGTGGCGGTGGTGGTGGCTGTGGTGGTGGTGGTGGTGGTTGAGTCACACACAGTCCTGAGCCGGCACGAAATATACATGAACGCTGAGTTAAAATTAAAAAGGCTGGGAGGTAAACGAGTAAATGGAACAGAAAGTTTAATGTTATGTGACAGAACAACTAACGTGGTTTTATTCATTTATTTATTTCGGTGAGTGTGTGTGTGTGTGTGTGTGTGTGTGTGTGTGTGTGTGTGTGTGTGTGTGTGTGTGTGTGTGTGTGTGTGTGTGTGTGTGTGTGTGTCGCGGAGGTGCGTGCAACATTCAATAGACAACAGCTTGTCAGTCGTCCGGGACATGATCCGCCACCACCACCACCAGCTCCACCTCCTCCTCTTCCTCCTCCTCCTCCTCCTCCTCTCCTCCTCCTCCTCCTCCTCCTCCTCCTCCTCCTCCTCCTCCAATCCCCAGCGCTCCTCACCCAGTCCCTCAACAAACACTAGCTTCATTCCCCCCATTAACAAACACTCCCCCTCTTTCATCAAACTCCCTCCCCCTCTTCCTTACCTCTCGTCCTTTTGACCCCTCCTCTTCCTCCTCCTCCTCCTCCTCCTCCTCCTCCTCCTCTTCTCTCTATCACTTCACCGCCTACCCAACCCTCTTCCTTCCAATGATCTTTTCCTAATCCTCATTCGACTTTTTTTATCTATATTTTCTTCCTTCTCTCTCTCTCTCTCTCTCTCTCTCTCTCTCTCTCTCTCTCTCTCTCTCTCTCTCTCTCTCTCTTTACGCCTTCTCGTTTCGTTTTTCCTACTTCTTCTTCCATCTTTTTTTCCTCCTTTTATGTCCTCCTCCTCTCTCCTCCTCTCCCTCATCACCTTCCTCCTCCTCCTCCTCCTCCTCCTCCTCCTCCTCCTCCTCCTCCTCCTCCTTCGGTCTTTTCCTCTTCCCGACCAGCCATAAATCAGCAGACACCCTCCTTACAGACTCAAATGTTTCCTGGTAGTAAAATTGTTTTCATATGTAATGTGTATTTTTCTCCTCTTCTTTCTTCTCCTTCTTCCTCTCCCTTCTTCCCTCCATCTTTTACCATCCTAGATCCTTTAAAACAACAGCCTCGTTCGGATGAAACTAAAGGTCTGCTGGTGTTTGTCTCACTTTTATCTTCCTTTTCTTTCGCCTCTTCCTCCTCCTCTTCCTCCTCCTGCGATTTAATTATCCTCCATTCTTTTCTCTAGGGCAGGTCAGAGGAACTTTTCAGACACCCTGGAACTCCCTACCTGCTACCGTATCTCCAACTTCCTATGACTTCATTTCATTTAAGAGTGAGGTTTCAAGACATTTATTC
>NC_059302.1:3400924-3405924 GCF_017591435.1 Portunus trituberculatus | reverse complement strand
AGGTCGAAGTCTGGCCAGCGGTTTCGGAGCAAAGACCAATAATTACTGAAATGACCGATGACCAGCGGGAGAAGAGGACTTGGCCGTGCTGGGAGAGGTTTAGATGAGAGAGGGACATGTAGAGGTAGCAAGGAAAGGAGCGGAATGGAGGTAGATCGGCCAAAGAACGGGAAAGGAAAAAGGAAATTAAAACAGTCACTGGATGAGATGAAATATAGAAGTATAGAGGAGTGAAAGTAAAGAGATGTTTTAAGCAGGGAGGGAGATGTAGGACTAGCAAGGAATGGAGGGGAATTGAGACAGATAAGACAAGGTACAGGAAAGAAAAAGAAAATTAAAACAGTCACAGGATGAGATGAGATATAGAAGTATAGAGGAGTGAAAGTAAAGAGATGTTTTAAGTAGAAAGGGCGATGAAGAAGTAACAAGGGATGGAGGGGAATGGAAGCAGATTGAGCGAAGAACAGGAAAAGAAAAAAAAATTAAAGCAGTCACAGGATGAGATGAAATAAAGAGAATTGAAAGTAAGAGATGTTTAAAAGAAGGAGCGAGAGAAGTAGTAAAGAATAGACTAAGAATAGACTAATAGAGACGGACACAAGAGAACAGAAAGGAAGGAAAAAAAGGAAATTCAAAGCATGACAGGAATAAAACACGGAGCTAAGAAAAACAAAAGAGAATTAGAGAGGCTCGGAGGACAAAGAGAAAGAGAGAGAGAGAGAGAGAGAGAGAGAGAGAGAGAGAGAGAGAGAGAGAGAGAGAGAGAGAGAGAGAGAGAGAGAGAGAGAGAGAGAGAGAGAGAGAGAGAGAGAGAGAGAGAGAGAGAGAGAGAGAGAGAGAGAGAGAGAGAGAAAGCAAAGGAACGGAGGCGAAAATAAGACGAAAAATGAAAAGAGGAAATACAATGACCACAGGAATAAGGAAAATGAGAAGAGGAATGGAAACTGATGAGAAAAAGACACAGAGAGAGAGGGAAAGTAAAAAAAAACATGAAAGAAAAAAAGAAAAAGGAAGAAAAGAAGCAAAGGAGTGGAGGAAGATGAAGAAGGGAGAGAGAGGCAGGAAGAGATAAGAAGAAGGGAGCTTTAGAAGTAGTGAAAGGAAGATAAGAAAGGTTGAGAGTAATGGAGAAAATTAGGGAGAGAGAGAGAGAGAGAGAGAGAGAGAGAGAGAGAGAGAGAGAGAGAGAGAGAGAGAGAGAGAGAGAGAGAGAGAGAGAGAGAGAGAGAGAGAGAGAGAGAGAGATCAGAAAGGAAATGGATACAAGAAAAATTAAGTACATAGAGATGGTTTAAGGGGAAAATGGAAGGAGAGGAGAAAGAGAGAGAGAGAGAGAGAGAGAGAGAGAGAGAGAGAGAGAGAGAGAGAGAGAGAGAGAGAGAGAGAGAGAGAGAGAGTTGAGTAGGCGAGGAAGAGGACTGTATAGACCAGTGGTTCCCAAACTGGGGTCCCCGGACCCCTTGGGGTCCCTGAGAAGGTCCTAGGGGGTCCGCTACTTCTCCCGCCAACCTTAGGAGAGAGGATAGAAGGTACCCGTTTTCTTTCACTTTAGCCAGGTGCCGGCGCAGCCGATCGCCACGCACACCGATGATAGCACCTCATTCAACCTGTGATATTTTGGTAACCATAGCATCTAGATGCTTCTGGTTTTTTGCATTGCAAAGAGGAAGAGTCGGTTGTGGACATAATATCATTTGTACTCACTCTTTATTGAATTTCCTAGTATAATCAGTATGTGAATACAAGCTATTTTGTGTGTTTCTCGCCAAACCTCCCGAGTTAGCGCGAGTGAAAAGTCTTAAAGTCCCCGAGGTTTACTCAAGAACAGAATATCATGCTTTGGCTGAGAAGGCTCTCAAATACATTCTGCCATTCGCCACAACCTACTTATGTGAAAAAGGATTTTCCACACTGACAATACTCAAAACAAAGCACAGAGCACGCCTACAGGTAGACAACGACATGCGTTTGGCACTAACTGACATCAAACCCCGCATTGATCAACTGTGTAGGAGCCATCAAGCTCATCCATCCCACTGAACAAGATATGTTTGATAGCTTTTGTGTTTAATTCTGGACTTTTTTTATGAAGGTATTTCGTTTTTTTGGTTATCTGTGGTGACAGTTCATGCTGTAATTATCTATCTATTGTGGCTGTTTCTACCAATTTTACTTTGTATTGAATTTAAAACAATAAAAAAATATTGAAAATATTTCAAATGTTTATTTTAAGACTTTCTTCGTGTAGGAATATGCAAATAGTAAATTTACTGCATTGTAATCATATAATGGGTACCTTGGTATGGTAATAGTAACTTCTGATTGGCTGGGGGTCCTCGGATGGGACTTAAATATCTGGGGGGTCCTTAGCATGGTAAAGTTTGGGAACCTCTGGTATAGACAGGAGTGAGGGGAGGAACAGAGAGAGAGGGGAGAAAACGAATAAAAATGAAGGAAGGGAAGAGATAGAAATGAGGTATAAAAAGGAAGATAGAGGAAAAATGGAGAGAGACATGTGGGGACGAAGAAAAGAGAAAAAAAATGGTAAGAGTCTAAATGAGAAAGAGAATGGGAGGAAGGGATGGAAGGGGAGGAGGAAAAATTGAGAAATAGGAGAGGGATAGAAGGAAGAAGATGAAGAAAACGGGAGATAGAAGAGGAAGAAAGAAAATCAACATACAAGGAAAACATCGGAGAAAGAGGAAGTGAGATAGAGTAGAGAGATGAAGAATACGATGAAATTATAAAAGAAATGTTATTGAAGAAAAGAAAGAAGAAAGAAATTTGACATACTGCAAGAAGAGAAAAAAAAAACAGAAAAAAGAAAGACAAACTGAAAAGGCTAAAGACATGAAGGACAGGTATGAAGAATGGGAATAGAGGAAAGGAAATAAAGGAGACACAAAAATTGAAATATGAGGAAGATATAAGAAAGAAGGAAGAAAGAAATTTGACATATTAAAAAAAAAATGGAAAAAGAAAGAGAAACTGAAAAGACTAAAGACATGAAGAAAAGGTATTAGGAAAAGGAAAAGTGGAAACGAAATAAAGCAGAGAGAGACAAAAAAGAATTGATATACTAGGAAGATATGAAAGAATTAGAAACTAGGAAAGGCTAAGGACACAGAGAATAAAATAAAATGATGAAGACAAATGTAGAGAATTGTGGAGATGAAAATTAAAGTAAATGAGAAAAGTAAATTAGGAAAGTAAATGAGGAAAAAAGAAAGTGAATAAGAGAATTCCTGGGTTGTGGGTTATGGTTTTTGCTTTACTATATCTGTATTTACCTGTTTTTTTTTTCATTATTTTGCCTTCTTGCTCTGTCTTCATCACGACACGCGGAATGAAAGCACCAAATGAACACGAAAAATACAGATAGATAAGTTGATAACATAATAAATTGATAGTCTCAGAATTGGAAGTCAACACTATCGTCATGGTTTGGGGAGTGTGTGGCTGCAGATCAAACACATTTCTCTATTTCTTTAAGTTGATAACATAATATATTGATAGTTTCAGAATTGCAAATCAACACTATCGTCATGGTTTGGGGAGTGTGTGGCTGCAGACCAAACACATTTCTCTATTTCTTTAAGTTGATAACATAATATATTGATAGTTTCAAAATTGCAAATCAACACTATCGTCATGGTTTGGGGAGTGTGTGGCTGCAGACCAAACACATTTCTCTATTTCTTTAAGTTCATAACATAATAAATTGATAGTTTCAGAATTGCAAGTCAACACTATCGTTATGGTTTGGGGAGTGTGTGGCTGCAGATCAAACACATTTCTCTTTTTCTTTAACTTCATCCAATAGAACCTAGACTAACCTAACCTAACCAAGCATATTTTTTTCTTTTACTTCGTCCAACAGAACCTAACCCCAAACCTACCCAAACCAAACTTTTTTTTCTTTTTTCTTTGACTTTATCCAATAGAACCTAACCCATCCTAACCTTACCTAACCAAACATATTTTTTACTCCATACAATAGAAATAAACCTTCGCTAAACAAACTTTTTTTTTTCGTTTTTCTTTTACTTCATGAAATAGTACCTAACCTAACCTAACCAAATATTTTCTTTCACTCTTTTTCTTTTACATTCTCCAACAGAACCAACCCTAAGAAACCTAACTTAACCTAACTAAACATTTTTTTCTTTTACTTCGTCCACTAGAACCTAACTTAACCCAACCATGCATTTTTTCTCCTTTTTTTTTTCAATTCGTCCAATAGAACTGATCGTAAACTAACATAACTAAGCACTTTTCTCTCTCTTTTTTTCTTTTAGTTTGTCCAAAAGAACTTGACCAAACCAAACATAACCAAACATTTTTCTCTCTCTCTCTCTCTCTCTCTCTCTCTCTCTCTCTCTCTCTCTCTCTCTCTCTCTCTCTCTTTCTTTTCTTTCACTTTGTCCAATAAAAACGAAAAAAAAAATTGTCAGGGTTTTAAAAGCGACTCATATCATTTTAATGTGTGAATATTTGTCCGTGATTTTGTTATTATTTGACGAGATTAAAAAAAAAAATAGAAAATTATATATATAAAATGCGTACGTGTGTATGTAGTCAGGAAAATCCATTGTGGCGTATAGATTGTTTAGCGTATTTTATAATTGTTCGCTATATATATAGTTTCATTTCGTTCATTTCAAATCAAAACGCTGTTACCATAATACGTACAAAAAAAAAAAGAAAGAAAAAAAAAAGAAAATGTGAGTCAAAAATACATTAGAGGAGTTAGATAGTTTGTTTTCACACCATTTAAATCATTTTGTATGCATGTATGTATGTATGTATGTATGTATGTATGTTTCTGTATGTATGTTTCTATAATGCGTTCAAAACAATGTGAGACGAAAATGCATCATCGGAAATAAATAGTTTGTTTTCACCCCATTTAAACTATTTTGTATGTATGTATGTGTGTATGTATGTATATGTGTATGTATGTATGTTTCTATAATGTAGGTATGCATGTTTCTATAATG
>NC_059302.1:3393424-3398424 GCF_017591435.1 Portunus trituberculatus | reverse complement strand
AAAGAAAAGCTACAACAAAATCTAAATACTGCAAAAAGATACCCTTGACATTCTCTTTCCCTCTTTCCCTCTCTCTCTCTCTCTCTCTCTCTCTCTCTCTCTCTCTCTCTCTCTCTCTCTCTCTCTCTCTCTCTTTCTCTCTTTCTCCTCCACTCCTCCTACTGGGTTTCTCTTACTGAAAAGAAAGCAAAGGAAAAGAAAGAAAAAATCAGTGGAAAAGCCAATATGGACGAATGAAAATAAGGACAGACAAAATAAACACTGATAAAAATGAGAGAGAGAGAGAGAGAGAGAGAGAGAGAGAGAGAGAGAGAGAGAGAGAGAAAAGAAAATAAAACAGAAAGAAACAGAAATAGACAAACACACAGACAAAGAAAGACAGACAAACAAGACATCAAGAAAAATAAGACTGAGAGAAAACAAGACAAGAAAGATAAAATAAGAAGAAAAAAAAAGAGAGAGAATGATAAGAAGGAAAAGGTGAAAGAAACGAAAGAAAGAAGAAGACCAAAGAAGAAATTCAGGGAAAGAGAAAAAAAAAAGAGAAGTGAGACAGTTTAAGAGAAAGAGAAGAGTAAAGGAGAAACAGAGAAAGGAAAATAGAAGAGAGAGAGAGAGAGAGAGAGAGAGAGAGAGAGAGAGAGAGCAAACGTGTGTGTGTGTGTGTGTGTGTGTGTGTGTGTGTGTATGAGAGGGGAGCAAGCGAGGGGAGTAAATGAGGTAGGTATGGATGGGGAAAGATAAAAAGGTAGAAGAGACTTTTGGGAGAGGAGTAAAAGGAGGGGAAGGAAACTGAAGGGAGGAATAAATGGATGCAGGGAGGGGAGAAGAAGGGGAGGGGGAGAGGGAGAGGGAGAGGGAGGCAAGGAGGAGGATGTAAGGGAAGAGGAAAGGAAGAAGAGGAAGGATTGATGTACGTAAAATAGGAGAGAGAGAGAGAGAGAGAGAGAGAGAGAGAGAGAGAGAGAGAGAGAGAGAGAGAGAGAGAGAGAGAGAGAGAGAATGAGAACCTGTACAAAAATTAAAGAAAACGAGGGAGGGAGAGATATTAAGTATGCATGAACAGAAAAATAAAAATGAAGAAATATAGAAAGGAAATGAAAGAAAAAACACGAGAAACGAGTGAATGGAAAAATGGGAAATAAAAGATGGAAAGGAGGAGGAGGAAGAAGGGAAGATGAGGGTAAGGAAACTGGAAATAAAGGAAAATGACAAGAAAAAGACAATGGAAGCGAAGAGGAAAAGAAAAATGATGACAGGGAAACTGGAAATAAAGAAAATGACAAGGAAAGAAAATGGAAAAGAGGAAGATGAAGGGAAGAAGAGGGTAGAAAAAAACTGAAAAGAAAGAGAGGAGAGGAGAAAGGAAGATAAAATACGAGGAAGATGAAAAGAAGATAAGGATAGAGAAACTGGAAAAAAAAGAAAATGACAGGAAAAGAAGATGGGGAAAAGGATGATGAAGGGAAGATGATACTAAAAAAACAGGAAAAAAAGAAAAAAAATGAGAAGGAAAAGAGGATAGAAAGTAAACTGATGGAAAGGAAAGTGAGGATAGGGAAATTAGAAGATGGAAAAGAAGAAGGAGGGTGATGAAGGGAAATAAAAGAAGGAAAAAAAGATAAGAGAGACAAAAGAAGATAGAAGAGAGGATAAACTAGAAAAAAAAAAAGACAAGAAAAAGAAGATGGACTAAACTAAAAAGAAGAGAAGATAGAAGAGAACGTAAACTGAAAAAGAAAAAGAAAAGGAAAAGAAGAGAGGAAAAGCATAAACAAGAAAAAAAAAGAAGAAAAGACAAGCAAAAGAAGACAGAAGAAAGCAAAATCTAAAAAAAAGGCAAAAAAAAAGGAAAGGATGATAAAAAGACGTAAAATAGAATAAAAAAAGAAAGGAAAAGAAAGAAAAAAAAGCAAGGAAAAGAAAATAAAAGACAAAGCAAAGTAAGAAAAAAAAGAAAGGGAAAAGAAAAAAAAACAAGGAAAGGAAAATTAAAAAAGACATCAAAAAGTAAGAAAAAGAAAGGAAAAGAAAAAGAAAGAAAAAAAACAAGGAAATGAAGATGAAAGACAAGGAAAAGTAGGAAAAAAAAAAAAAGAAAGGAAACAGAAGAGGTCGTAAATTACAAAAAAAGAAGACAAAGGTAAAGAAGGTGAAGATGATGGAGGGAAGAGGAGGGTAGGGAGGAGGAGGAGGAGGAGGAGGAGGAGGAGGAGGAGGAGGAGGAGGAGGAGGAGGAGGAGGAGGAGAGCGAGGACAAGAGGATGAGAGGAGAGAGGGCAAAGGAATGTAGATCCAATATTTTCTCCAGAGACGTGTTTCTCTTAGATAAACAAGTTGGATCTTACATAGTAGTGGCCAATTTGGGATAGTGCTCTCTCTCTCTCTCTCTCTCTCTCTCTCTCTCTCTCTCTCTCTCTCTCTCTCTCGTTCTGATATGCATTAAAAAAGAGGGAGTGGGAGAGAAAATAAACATAAATACGAGCGTTTCATATATAAATGTGCATAAGTATTTTTATTCATGGAAGCAGCGCACATTTATTTCCTCGATATAAAAAGCAACATTTGAAGGGAATTGCAGCATCAAATCACTGCTGGCCGCCATTACTCTAACAGGTGTTGGGGGAGGTGGTCTCTCTCTCTCTCTCTCTCTCTCTCTCTCTCTCTCTCTCTCTCTCTCTCTCTCTCTCACACACCGCGTAGTGTAGTGGTTAGCACGCTCGACTCACAATCGAGAGGCCCGGGTTCGAATCCCGGTAAGCGGCGAGGCATATGGGCAAGCCTCTTAATGTGTGGGGTGTATTCACCTAGCAGTAAATAGGTACGGGATGTAACTCGAGGGATTGTGGCCTCGCTTTCCCGGTGTGTGGAGTGTGTTGTGGTCTCAGTCCTACCCGAAGGTCGATCTATGAGCTCTGAGCTCACTCCGTAATGGGGAAGACTGGCTGGGTGACCAGCAGGCGACCGAGATGAATTACTCTCTCTCTCTCTCTCTCTCTCTCTCTCTCTCTCTCTCTCTCTCTCTACAACTGCATTTTTTTAGGTTTGTCTTTGTCATTTTGTTTTTTCTTTTTTTCTGTAATTTTGTTGATTTCAGTATCTCTCTCTCCTTCTCTCTCTCTCTTTCTCTCTCTCTCTCTCTCTCTCTCTCTCTCTCTCTCTCTCTCTCTCTCTCTCTCTCTCTCTCTCTCTCTCTCTCTCTCTAAGTGAGTATATATTTGCTTGTGTATGAGTATACAAGTATATACTTGGTTTGTATGAGTGAGTATAGATTGGCACATGCGCATGAGGATACACATGCATGAATATGTTTATACATGTGGTTTTGTGTACGTATATGTATGTTTGTGTATTTATGTATATCTTCGTGCATTGTAGCATCTTACTCTTTTTCAATGTAGGCCTTTCAACCATATATTTATTTTTTTTTCTCCTAATGATCCGTATCGCCTACTGAGACCAAATAAAAATCATCTCTCTTTCTGTGTGTGTGTGTGTGTGTGTGTGTGTGTGTGTGTGTGTGTGTGTGTGTGTGTGTGTGTGTGTGTGTGTGTGTGTGTGTGTGTGATAATCCTCCTTATCACCTTCAATTCCTTCTGCCTCAACTTTTAAATTCCTCTCTTCCTTGTATCTTCTCTTGCTTACTTTTTTTTTTTTTTACTTTTTTTCCTTGTTTGCTTGCTTGCTTTCATTATTTGCTTCTTTCTTTTCATTTTTTCCCATTTTTTTCTTTCCTTCTTTTTTCTTACTTTTTTTTATCATTTGTCTTGTTTCTTGTCTTTTCTTCTTTTCTTGCTTCCTTGTTTCTTCTCTTTTTTTCTTTTTCTAATAATTTCTTTTCTATTTCATTATTTTTTCTATATTTATTCTCTTTCCTTGTTTTGTTCCCTTCTCCTTTTTGTTCTCGTCCTTTCCCCAATATAGTTTCCTTTCTTTTTCTCTTTTTCTTCATTCCTTCCTTTATTATTATTGCATTTTCCTTCCTTCCTGCCTTCTTTATTGTTTCCTTATTCATTTCTTTTCATTCTTTTCTCCAATTTTTCCTTTTCATTCCATTCTTCCTTAATTTATTCCTTCCTTCCTTCTCATATCTTCATTATTCACCTTTCTTTTCCTCCCATATCTCTCTCTCTCTCTCTCTCTATCTCTATCTCTCTCACACCATATTCCTCCCCTTTCCTCATCTCTGGCATTCTTTCTCTCTCTCTTCTCTCTCTTTCTCTCCCTTCCTCCCTAACTCTCTTCCCACCTCCACTCTCTTCCCTCACTTCCCCCTCTCACTCCCCTTCCTCTCACTCAAAAGAAAACAAAGAAAAATGAGAAAAGGCAGGAGGGTTAGACGAAGAAAATACGAAAGAATGAAACAAAGACTGATAAAAAGGAGAGAAAAATATGTTATGAAGCTGAAACGGGGAGGAGAGAGAGAGAGAGAGAGAGAGAGAGAGAGAGAGAGAGAGAGAGAGAGAGAGAGAGAGAGAGAGAGAGAGAGAGAGAGAGAGAGAGAGAGAGAGAGAGAGAGAGAGAGAGAGAGAGAGAGAGAGAGAGAGAGAATGATGAAATGAGGTGGAGGAAAGAAAAAGGTCAAGTTGGAGGAATTGAAGAGGAGAAATAGGAAGAGAGGAGGAGGAGGAGGAGGAGGAGGAGGAGGAGGAGGAGGAGGAGGAGGAAATAGGAGAGGAGGAGGAGGAGGAGGAGGAGGAGGAGGAGGAGGAGGAGGAGGAGGAGGAGGAGGAGGAGGAGGAGGAAACTAAGTATACATAACGCAGATTACGAAAAAGCCAACTGGATTATTAAAGAAAGTCAAAATGGCCATTGGGAAACTTTTCTAACCTTCCTCTCTCTCTCTCTCTCTCTCTCTCTCTCTCTCTCTCTCTCTCTCTCTCGGGCCAGGTGAGAGGTCAGGGCAGTTCCTAGAGGTAATTAAAGGGACGTATGGGTCGTGAATACACAACGAGGTCACCGGAATAGCCAATTACAAAGCAGATTTCTTTTCCACGGTC
>NC_059302.1:3378424-3380924 GCF_017591435.1 Portunus trituberculatus | reverse complement strand
GTAATAGATACCACAAAGTCTTTTAGCTTATAATTAGGTTACCTGTTGAGACAAAGCACTCGTTTTTATTGTTTTTAGATATTTCCTGCCTCATTTTCTTTTAAAAGTTCATAACATTTTCACAAACACACACACACACACACACACACACACACACACACACACACACACACACATGGTAGGAGACTTCAAACTTTACACAGTGATTGAAAAGTTTTGAATCATTCTGAAATCATGTGGGAAATTATCAAGCAAATTAGGAAAAATTGGAACAAAATTTAAGTCATAGAGAAATGTTGGAAAATGAAACATATGCAGGCGTCGAACAGAAAGTTTTGAATGATAAAGAAATGTAAGAAAACTAGGTGGAGGCGAAGGAGGTAAAAAGCTTGTACCGTAAAGAGATATGGATAATTAGTGATAAGAGACGAGTTTGAGAAAGACTGAAAGATTATAATGAATATGGATTAACTTGAGACATTAACGATGAACAAGACAAGGTTAAAGAGCATTATGATCAATGTAGGGAAGGTTAAGGATGAATGAAAAGAAGTGATGAAATAAGGAAGGCGTTAGTAAAAATAAAAACTGAAAGGTGGGGGCAGAAAGTCTCCTCTTCTTCTTGAAATTCATCCTATTTTCCTTCCAATTCTTTAGTCTTCCCCACATAAACATGAACGTTATGCACAGTCATCCTTGATGTTTCCTCTTCCACTTCCGCGTCGTCTTCTCTCTTCAGTACAAGTTCTGTCCACTGCAAAACCAAAACGTCAATCTCCATCTCAGTCTCTTTTTTTGTTCTTTACTTCACTCACCGCGAGTTTCCAGTGTTTGATGCTCTTCCTCTGTCAGAAGACCAGCCAGCCTCTCTCTGTTCAGAGCTGATCTCCTCACAACAGCTGAGCTTGTTGCCTCCGTCTGGCAGCAGCTGTTTTATCCACACAAGGTTGTTTTGTACGGTGTTTTCTGCTGCCACTTATTAAGTGTGGTTCTGTTGGCACTAGACTGTCTTCATTGAACTCATTGTATAAAGAGATCGGAGTCTCCGTGTGAAAGTTTTCTTTTTTGCATTGAGAGCCTTGGTACATTTGTTAGGTTCATTTCATGCTGCACTTGACTCTTCATTTCCTGCACAGATTCCTGTTACTTTTATTGCTTCAACTGGGTCTTGCCTCTTTCATGCCTCAGCTCACTAAGCTCTTCGTCTTTTTCTTTGATGACCTTCACCACTACGTTTTTTTCGTCCAGCTAATCTTTGCTGGCACTGGCCGACACTGGTCATTAGCTAACTCTGGCTCACTAGCCAGGCATTAGAAGGAAAACTTTTTTTTTTTTTGCTGATGACATTGAAGGCACTTAAAGATTTAATACCAACTGACATGACTTACTCGAATACAAAATAAAGGACGTTAACAAGAGACAAAATAAAATAAAAAATATATAAATAGAAAAAATTGACCAGATATTTTGTAAACCTTAACAATAATAAATCGCTGGGTATCCTCCCGTTCCAATTTTCGAAAAAAAATATATTATATGGAAAACCTTCACCGCTTAGTTAGACCGGCAGGAACGAACACATACAGCATCCCTGAAACCCAGGCTCGTTATCTGCCATCACGTTGTTATCATCTTCCAGAAATGTGACTCGCCCGTCCGCTCTAGTTTTCCGGAGACTTGCCTACCTCTCTCACAAATATAGGTCGTTAGGTCGTTATTGCGCCGCGCCGCCTTCTTACCAGCGTTAGTGAAAATCAGGTTACATTTGGCAGCCTCAAGTCAGCCGTGGTGGGGAGGAGAGTGGGGTGGGGAAGTGTGCTGAATCTTGCTGCCTTATTAAAGATTCCGGTCAGTGTGTGCAGTTGTTGTTGTCTTGCCTGGTAGAGCGTCCTTAGGGAGAGGTTGTATCAGGCCTACTTGACTCAGTGTTGTCAAGGGAGCGAGCAGGACTGAGACGCAGGGAGGAGTGACAAGAAGACCACTGACTAGAATAAGACAAACGAGAACAAGACGAGGAGAAATGTGCAAAGCGTGGAAGGATGTACAAGAAAGAAAGAAAGAAAGAAAGAAAGGTAAAAAGGAAGAAATAAAAAGACAGACAGAAAAAAAAAAGAAACGGAAAGACACAGAAGATAAAAAGAAAAACATGAAAAAACGAACAAAATGAAGAAAAATGAAGAAATAGTGGAAGAATGTGGCAGAGAAACAAAGAACGACGAAGAACAAGAACATAAAAAATGAAAAGAACAAGGACAAGAATAACAACGACACGAACAAGGATAATAACAAGAACAACAATAAGAATAATAAAAAAATGGAGGAAGAAGAAGAAGAAGAAGAAGAAGAAGAAGAAGAAGAAGAAGAAGAAGAAGAAGAAGAAGAAGAAGAAGAAGAAGAAGAAGAAGAAGAAGAAGAAGAAGAAGAAGAGGAAAAGTTACACAAGAGATTAATCAGCATAATGAGAGTATAAGTATCAGCATAAAAAAAAAAGAGAATCATA
>NC_059302.1:3368424-3375924 GCF_017591435.1 Portunus trituberculatus | reverse complement strand
ACTAACTTCGTATATCATATAAGCTATACCTACAGTTACACACACACACACACACACACACACACACACACACGGACAATCCTAATTCACAGAGTGTAGCTATACCACCATTAGAAACACACACACACACACACACACACACACACACACACACACACACACACACAGACATAAATACTCTACACCGTGCTTAAATTCCAAACACATGTGTGGGCGCGGGGCGTTTGGCAGCCGTCTTACAGGTGTTTGGGCCGTGCATTAAGTCAACAGGTGCGGTGCAGTAAATTGGGTGTATTGAGCTTCGTAAACAAATATGGAGTTGGCAGCTTCGACCCCAGCCACCCCAGCCACCCATGCCACACCAGTTCAGCCACCTCTCTGCCTCTCCGCCTCTGCTTCCCTCCGCCACTCCACCTCGCTCTGCCTCGCTCCGCCTCTGCTGCTCCAAGGTAAATTTGTCCTGGCAAGCAAATGTGTGTGCAGTATAGTGTGTTTGTATTTTAGTGCCACGGTGTGTACGGATATGATGTTTGCCTTATTAGTGGTAATAGTGGTGATGGTGGTGGTGGTGGTGGTAGGTGTTGTTGTTGTTGTTATTGTTGTTGTTGTTGTTGTTGTTGTTGTTGTTGTTGTTGTTGTTGTTGTTGTTGTTGTAGTAGTAGTAGTAGTAGAAGTAGTAGTAGTAGTAGTAGTAGTAGTAGTAGTAGTAGTAGTAGTAGTAGTAGTAGTAGTAGTAGTAGTAGTAGTAGTAGTAGTAGTAGTAGTAGTAGTAGTAGTAGTAGTAGTAGTAGTAGTAGTAGTAGTAGTAGTAGTAGTAGTAGTAGTAGTAGTGGTGGTGGTGAAGAAGAAGAAGAAGAAGAAGAAGAAGAAGAAGAAGAAGAAGAAGAAGAAGAAGAAGAAGAAGAAGAAGAAGAAGAAGAAGAAGAGAAGAAGAAGAAGAAGAAGAAGAAGAAGAAGAAGAAGAAGAAGAAGAAGAAGAAGAAGAAGAAGAAGAAGAAGAAGAAGAAGAAGAAGAAGAAGAAGAAGAAGAAGAAGAAGAAGAAGAAGAAGAAGAAGAAGAAGAAGAAGAAGAAGAAGAAGAAGAAGAAGAAGAAGAAGAAGAAGAAGAAGAAGAAGAAGAAGAAGAAGAAGAAGAAGAAGAAGAAGAAGAAGAAGAAGAAGAACAGAAGGAGGAGGAGGACAAGAACAATAACAACAAAAACAACAACAACACCACTAACACCCACAAAAACCACCAAAAACCTCATAAATAATCTATATATGAGATCCTTGCTATCACCGCCACCACCACCACCACCACCACCACCACCACCACCACCATCACCACCACCTATCAGCACCCCTCTCACATTAACACCGTCATCACCACGCCACTGGAAGCCATATACCACAGATTACAGAGCTTGAGGAGGGCAAGAAGACGAAATACCTGAAAAAAATATAAAGAACAGAGAAAGAAAGAAAGAAAGAAAGAAAGGAAGAAAGGAAGGAGAGAAGAAAGGAAGAAAGGAAGGAAGGAGAGAAGAAAGGAAGGAAGGAAGAAAAGAAGTAAAGAAGGAAGAAGAATGGAGGGAGAGAGGGAGGGAAGGAGGAAAGGAAGAGACTAAAAGAAAAAGAGGAGGAAAAAAGAAAAAAAGGAAGAAAGGAAGGAAAGAAAGAAGGAATGAATGAAGGGAGAGGCTAGATGAAGAAATTAGAATAAAGGAAGGAAGGAAGGATGGAAGCAAGGAAGAAAAACGAAGAAGGAAGAAAGGATGGAAGGAAGGAGGGAAGGAAAGAAGGAAGGTAAGAAAGAAAGAAAAAAGATGGAAAAGACCTTAAAAAAGAAGGAAAAAAGAAAATAATGATGAAGGTAAGAAAAATGAAGGAATTAAAGAAGGAATGAATGAAGGAAGGAACGAAAAAAGGAAGAAGGAAGGAAGGCAGGAAATGGGACACGAAGAAAAACAAACATAATTGAGAGGAAACAGAAAATAAAGAAGGGACTTTGTAAGGAAGAAGAAAGAGAAAGAGAAGGGGAATGAGAAGAAGGGAGAGAAGGAACAAAAGAAAAGGAAAAAATAGCAGAAAGTAAAAGGAGAAGAAGGAAAATGAAGGGATAGGAATAAACAGGAAGAGAATAAGTTTAAATTTAAAGAAGGATGCAAGAAAGAGAGGGAAGAGAGAGACAAAGAATATATACAAAGTGATCTTGAATAAAGGAGAAGAGGAAGAAAGGAAGACTGATCAGCGAATAGGGAGGAAGAAGAAGAAGAAGAAGAAGAAGAAGAAGAAGAAGAAGAAGAAGAAGAAGAAGAAGAAGAAGAAGAAGAAGAAGAAGAAGAAGAAGAAGAAGAAAAAAAGAAGAAGAAGAAGAAGAAGAAGAAGAAGAAGAAGAAGAAGAAGAAGAAGAAGAAGAAGAAGAAGAAGAAGAAGAAGAAGAAGAAGAATGATGATGATGATAATGATGAAAACGAAGACGAAGACGAAGACGAAGAAGAAAAAGACCACTACCACCACCACCACCACCACCACCACCACCACCACCAACAACAACAACAACAACAAAGAGAGGAGAAACACACGGAGGCTAAAATAAAATACTTAGACCAGAGAGAGAGAGAGAGAGAGAGAGAGAGAGAGAGAGAGAGAGAGAGAGAGAGAGAGAGAGAGAGAGAGAGAGAGAGAGAGAGAGAGAGACAAGACAAGGAAGCAGGAGAAGGGAGCTAGAAGGAGGAGGAAGAAGAGGAGAAGGAGGAAGGGAGGAGGGAGAAGGAGGGAGGGCAGAGAATATCACCTCATATCCTGCTACTTGGCGAGTCAGTAAACAACGGTGATGAGGCAGACATGCAGTTGGCGTCACTCTAACAAGCGATCACTTTAATAATAACCAGCCAGCCGACCGGATATTACGTCAAACCTGCGCCTCTCCCTTGCTATCTCATGCACGCCAACTTCCACGAGTCAACACGCGCCGCTCTCCTTGTCACCCTTTTGCTCCTTGCCTCACCTTCATCTTCTCCGTCCTCGCGTTATCAGTATTACCTTGTTTTTCATTGTTGCTTCTTCTTCTTCTCCTTCTTCTTCTTCTTCTTCTTCTTCTTCTCGTGTTATTAGTATTATCTTTTTATCTTCCTTATTTTCTTGTTTATCATCATTTTTTTCTTCTTCTGTCTTCGTGTTATTAGTATTATCTTCTATCTTGTTTATTTCTTCCTTGTTTATTATTATGTTTATTATTCTTTATTGTGTTTTTAGGCATCTTGTTTTCTTCTTCTTCTTTATCATCTTTCATCTTGTTTATTTCTTTCTTGTTTATCATTATTTTTCTTATTATCTTTATTGCAATCTTTTCATTAATTTTTTCTTCTTCTCCTTCTTCGTGCTAATAGTGTTATCTTTTACCTTGCTTCTTTTCCTTGCTTATCATTATCTTTCTTATTATTTCTATTATATTCTTTTAGTTAATCTTTTTCTTCTTTGTTTTCTTCCTTGTCTTCTTCTTCCTCCTCATCCTTCTTAGAAATTTTATAAAAAAAAAATGAAAGCTTTGAATTATTGGCAATGATGGAATCTTTATATAATACCAACAACATCATTTTTACAGTGGCGTAGTGGGTAAGGAAGTGAGCGTGGGATCGGGCAGACGTCCACGCTTAGGTTCGAATCCCACCACTTACCGCTTTGAAGCTATGCCATTTGTCGAGTGGTTTAAAGTTACCTACATGTCACTATGATACCCAGGCTCTAGGTGGTTACACAGTGATGCGCTTGGGTGGTGATATGGGACTTAATATGGGTACCACTATAAATAAAATTGCCTGCGCCACTAATGGGTGGAAGCTCAATAGCGCTTCCCACATACAGGCGCTATAGGCCATAATATAAAAAAGATATATATATATATATATATATATATATATATATATATATATATATATATCCTTTTTAAGAATTGCTCAGAATTTTTCAAGAATCAATAATCAAGCATAATGAAAAATAGATAAAAAGAAAAGCTTCCCACTGAACACTGAAGACAAAAGTGTTCAGGACCGTAGCGAGAATCCACCGTGACGGAAAAACAGAGCTGAAAAGAAAAATAGAAAGTGAGGCAAGAAGAAATAAAGTTAGTGAAAGAGAAAGACTCAAAGCGTGCTCCCCTGTCCCTTCTTGATGCATATTTTATTTGAGAGAGAGAGAGAGAGAGAGAGAGAGAGAGAGAGAGAGAGAGAGAGAGAGAGAGAGAGAGAGAGAGAGAGAGAGAGAGTGTACAGGTAGATAGTCCCTAGCTGTCTTGACTTAATTGTTTACTGCCTTCCCCACCTCTGCCCTCCTCTCACCTTACCACGCCCCCTCTTCTTCTCTCCTACTCCCTCCACACCACCTGCCTTCTCCTCCATCCCCCTCTCACACCCTCCACGCCACACCTCCTGCTCCAAGTGGCGGGACTCGGAGCAGGATATTCTCTCGCCTAATTAGAGCGAGACTCCCTAACAGAATAACAAGGAATGTAGAGATAATTACGTCTCTTTGTTTCATTCCCACGCAATTAATTCCTAACGCTCCTTTTTCTTATTCTTCTACTTTCTTTTTTTTTTTTTTCTTTTTCCGGTTCCTGGCTCTGTTTTCTTCATTTTAACCGGTACTGGAGCACGAGGGAAGCTTTGCAATTGTGTGTGTTTGTTGTATAAGTAGCAGGACAGGTAATAGTAGTAGTAGTAGTAGTAGTAGTAGTAGTAGTAGTAGTAGTAGTAGTAGTAGTAGTAGTAGTAGTAGTAGTAGTAGTAATATCAGTAGTTGTAACAGCAGTAGTGGTAGTAGCATGACTGTCACCATTTATTTCTGCTTCTAACATGTAATTTTGTATCAATTAGTTCTTGGCGTATAGAACAAATAGTTATGATATGAACAATTACAACTAACGACTGTTCCAGAGATATGCCTGTCAACCGGACCCACTCCACTGATAGCTCACTTTTTGCTTACGTCAATGATACTTGCAGGTGCGGATGTATGTATGTATGTATGTATGAATGTATGTACACAGGGCCAGGTGAAGCAGTAGGTCTCTTTCGGGCTGTGGCTGTGGAGCTGCGGTGGTTTAATTCTCATTCACTCGATCAGTTTCAAAGCTTACCTATTACTTTTACTTCTACTTTTCTTTTTTTAATGTTTTTTTCCTATATTTTCTTACCCTTTCCTTTCCCCTTTTTGTTTTCTTCTCCCCCGTTTACGTACTTTCTTAAATAAGCTGTTAAACTTCCAAAGCTAACCTGATACTTTATCTTCTACTTTTCTTTTTCATGTTTTTTCCCTACACTTTGTTACCCTTCCTTTCTCCCTCCCTGTTTTCTTCTTCCTCATTTACGTACTTTCTTAAATAAACTGTTAAACTACTGAGACAACCAGAATGTCCACACTACAAGGAGATTAGTCACCCCTCTACATCCTTTTGCTACACTCAATAACTTGCCACCGCTCTCCACTTCGGCTTGCAACATTACATAAAACAACCATTAATATGTGAGCAGTCTTTCAGGTTTACAGTGGCGGCGGTGAAGGATGGAGAGACAACCTACATTCTCTATCAAGACCACGGCAACTAGAAATAACACAACACCACAAAAGTCGATCAAGTCAACTTCGGCTGCGATACTGAGCAGCACCCACACTCTCACCATCAGTCAGCCAACCCATGCCAATAACAAGCTACCCACACACGACAATCATCCTTACTTCCCCTGTGCCGACACCCATACCAGAACCTCACTAAGAACCAATAATATGATACGACACACAAAGTTCAGAAAGCTTATTAAAAATGATATCGTGTGTGCCTCAGTAGCAACAATTCTCCTCCAAGCAGGTCTTCACAATATCAGGTGGGCGTGAACTGAGACCGAGATCCAGGGATTTATAATGTAAGGATTGCAGAAACACCGCCAGCACGAGAGAAGCAGCTGCGTGGTGCCTCGTATGAGATAGGGGATTTCCTTCTCCCTAAGGTTGCCTCACGTCTGGCGGGGTGTAACTCAAGATCCAAACACATCCACACAATACTGCACATCCACACCTCAAGGCTCACACTGACAGGAGTGCGAGTGTGGCGCTATGCATGGTCAAGTATTAGGATGTATTGACTGATTGATAGATGTATTGATACGTAAAACGCCTCCTTCTCTTCATCATCATTATCATCATCAGTTCCTCTCATTCTACAGCGAAACAAAAGACCGTACTCAAAAACATTTTGGTCTTTCATCGTGACTATTTTCAAAGGTCACAGAGATGATTGGCTGGTGTTTTCAAGACAGTTTTTTCCTTTCCTCTTTGTAGATGATTTGTTAGTGAGTAGCTTCACCTCAGAGCCTTTTGAAAACTGTGGAAGTGGGAAGTGCTGTGCGAAAGAATATGATCCAAAAAACTCCTTGCAACCTGCCTCACGTGTCTCTTTCAGCTGCCCGTCTATTCTATGATGCCTCACCCAAACCCTACGTGAGCAAAGAGCATTAACAAGTACCTTTAGGTGTTCCATTCATACCATTCCTTTTGACAAAGTGGAATCAACAGCTTTCCGTCTTCAGCATCTCCCTCACCGCCGCAATGGTTGGATTTTTTGCCATCTTCACTAGGTATTTTCACGCTCTAAAATTTCATGTTTCCAAAGTGCATTGACAGGAGCCGATGCCGAAGTAACGCTACAAACACAGCACAAATATAACACGTGTAATGTGACGAGCACCTTATCTGTACAGCGTCAATGAAAATATACGACACACTAAACCAGCACGTTATCCCCGAGTGGCCATGGGAGGCGCTCATTATGATCCTAATAAGCCGCCCTCAAGTTTTTTATCAGTCCAAAGTTAAAGAAAGTTTTCGAGGAGAGTTAAGATTTAGCGAATATAAAAGACGAGGCAAAAGGAGAGCCAGTTTTATATTTTTATTCAGTATTTCACCCATTTCATTTACTCTTTTTCCGCCTTCTTGTTTTCATTTTGCCTTAATGAAAATATTCACTGAGTATTTTCACCTCCTCCATTTTCGCAGACCTTAAATGTAATGTTGTTTTTTTGTTTTTTTCCCCAGCATCGCACTCTTTAAATTTAGATGTGCCGTGTATAAGCCTTTTTACCATTAAATAAAGAAAGACTTAATCAGAGGCAAAGTTAAAGCCGGTGCAAGTATAATAGAATTCACTGTCCTTTTTTTTTATTTTACACTTCAGTTCTTTACGCATAATTCTCCTGTTTTTTGTTGGCATTACAAAAATTTTACCGACTTGGCAAGAATCACAAAAGCTAAATCACTCCTTCCCTCCAACCCACATGTGCCAAACTATTATGATTTCACAGGGTAAGGATCGTGAAGGAGAGAGAAAAGACCAATGTGAAAATCAAGATGTGAAATAATGTTTGTTTTGTAATGCTTTTAATGCACACGTGTACATCAAAGGCGAGGAAGAAAAGAACAATAATCAAGATGTGAATTAATGTTTTGTAATGCTTTTTGAATAAACAC
>NC_059302.1:3353424-3358424 GCF_017591435.1 Portunus trituberculatus | reverse complement strand
TTGAGGGAAAGCGCTTTACACACAACAATAAAAGCTTGAGTAATGAGATCTGTACTCTATTCTTTTGTGATTTTTTCAAAGTTACCTACCAGTCTTGTCTTGCTTTGTTCAACTCTTTCATTGCTTCATCACTTCCTCTTTAACCCTTTCAGTACCGTGACGCGCTTCCATATTAATTCTCCTTTCTATCTTGTGATTCTATACAGCTTCAGAAACTTGTGTGGGGATTGAAATAATGAAGACAGTGGCCATTAATTTTTTGACCTCCATAGACCCTTCCTAATGTCAATAAAATGGTATAATCGTACACAAATCTCAAGGTCAAAATGTGTCCCAGTATTGAAGAGGTTAACCGTTAACCTTTTCACTGCCATTTGACACATTTCTCATACTTACTAAGCATACTAAGACACTTTTTTCTTTATTCTGCAGCCACCACGGAGCGTCATAGTGGCTAAACACTACAAAATCTATTCTTTTTATCCTTTTCATTCTTACAGATGCTTAAAAAATTCCACAAGTTCACTAATTTGTAAGATGATGAATCCTTTCACAGATTATAACTTGCTTCTAGACAATGTTACCGTCTTCCCTGTGGCTAAACATTGCAATATCTTTTTCCTTATTCCCTTTATTTTCTAGATGTTCATGAAGGTGTCTTAACTAAAGTTCACTAAATTGTTACTTGGCACGGGAAGGGGAGACTCGCGAGGCGTGACTGCCTTGAGTGGCGTCATAGGGTAGGCAAGGCAACGCGTCCCCCGGCGTATGACCCCCGTGAATGATTGATTGACTAAATTGTAAGATGATGCATTCCTTCACTAGTTACAACTTGCTTCCAGACAATGTTACCGTCTTGCCCGTGACAACAGTGGCTTAGCTTGCTCACGCTGTCAGGGCAAGTATTCCAGTAAATTATGAACCAATGTTTTTAATGGTAGGTGTGTACACTCCAGTTACCTTCTTTGCTCTCCCACCATGACTATTTTTGACTATTTTTCAAAACCGGGCTCTCAAGAGTATTACTTCTCCTGTTCGTAATGTAAAAATTTTGTTAATGTCAACTGAAATACGAAAACACTCATAACAAACCGTGTAAATTCTTCAGCTGTCATTCGTATTCAGAAACGCTTTGTTCTCTCACCATGACTTTTTTCGAAGGCCACAGAGATGATTAGCCGGGTTCCTAAGACTGTTTCTCCTTTTGATAATGTAGAAATCTTGTTAACCATAGCCATAAAAACTAGTGTAACTTCAACTAAGCTTTTGAATGTAGTGAAGGTGCTGGTAAAAAAAAAAAAAAAAAAAAAAAAAAAAAAAGCTTCAGAATATGCTCCGAAACACCAAATACTCGGAATGATTTAAGTATTGACAAAAACACGAGTATGATGCCCATCCCCCAATGCCTCTCTTCGATACAGCCGAGAAACATAAAGATCAAGAGGGCCGCCGTGGTACAGTGGAACCATGCGTGCTTTGGGGTCCGAGGGGTCTCCAAGCGCACGGGTTCCTATCCTGTCCACGGTCCGAGTGTAGGTTGGGCTTCCTTACTCGGGGCAAGGGTTTCCTAGTGGGCGGGATTTGAAATAGGAGGTTCCCTAAAATAGTACTCCCTTTAGCCCATAAATTCCTGTGAAAAAGCCCACATGGTATGAATAGAAAAACAAAATAAAAAAAACATGGAATATCTCCCAATGCAGCCTTTTTTACCTTTCCATTTCGTCTTTCAAACAACTTTCTTCACCAGCTGTATTTTCACTCCAAGCTCTCATTAAGTCCACTCTACCACATCTACCACACCTTTCTCTCCCGAAAAAAAGTTCCCCTGGCTCAGAGAGCTCGGCCACACGCAGACATCAGCAGGACTCGGTTTGATGTTAATAAATCCAAAGTTTCAGAGTTACTCGCTCGAAGATCAGGATTCGAATTTAGAGTTGGCAACGAGAGTGGATCGTAAATTGCCAGAGAGAGAGAGAGAGAGAGAGAGAGAGAGAGAGAGAGAGAGAGAGAGAGAGAGAGAGAGAGAGAGAGAGAGAGAGAGAGAGAGAGAGAGAGAGAGAGAGAGAGAGAGAGAGATATTGGTGGGAGGTGGAGGAAGAAAAAAAAAAGGGAAAGAGAGGAGTGAAACATGCAAACAAAATAGACAGACGAAACTAAAAGGGGAAATAAAAGCAGCAACTTATGAACAAACACAGTGAAACGAAACATACATACAAGCAGACAGACAGACAAACAGACAGGCAAAACTAAAAAAAAAAAAAAAAAAACACAAATTAAAAAAGAAAAATATCAGATAGACAAACACAAGATCACCACAGCAACACTCTCACCACCACTACAAGTCTACACAATTATTGCAAATCCCCAACAGCTCACGTATCAAAGGAGAGATTGCACTTTGAGCCAGACAGTGTAGCAAATCCCAGGGGAACATATTTGCCATCACTCCTCCTTCCTTTGAGTTCCTTTATATCACTGGCAAAAATATATAGGGACCATTTCCTCCTTACCCTAATTTTTACTATCCCATAAGAAGAAAATAAAATAGAGTACAGGTAAAGGAGGAAGAGAAGGAAGAAGAGGAAGAGAGGGAAGACACTGAGAGACAAGGAAGTGAACAAGAAGGAGAAGGAGGAAGGCAAGGACGAAGAGAACAAAGAAAGAGAAGGTAAAAACAGGAGGCAAGAACGAAGACAAGGAAGAGGATACGAAGAAAGCAACAAAATACCAAGGACAGGAGGTGAAAAAGGAGTGGTAAAAGGAAAAGAAGAGGAGACGGAGGAAGAGGGGAGGAAAAATTGCGAGACACCAATGAGGAAGCAAGAGAGAGAGAGAGAGAGAGAGAGAGAGAGAGAGAGAGAGAGAGAGAGAGAGAGAGAGAGAGAGAGAGAGAGAGAGAGAGAGAGAGAGAGAGAGAGAGAGAGAGAATATACAGGATAGAGGTAAGGGAAGAGGATGAAAATAAAGAGCAGATGTGGAGAGAGAGAGAGAGAGAGAGAGAGAGAGAGAGAGAGAGAGAGAGAGAGAGAGAGAGAGAGAGAGAGAGAGAGAGAGAGAGAGAGAGAGAGAGAGAGAGAGAGAGAGAGAGAGAGAGAGAGAGAGAGAGAGAGAGAGCAAGGAAGGCGTAGTAAGATGGAGGTGCCGCGGCCCACCACCAACCACATCAAGTCATTAACTCGAGTGTAAACCTCAAGGCCGAGTAGACATTAAGTTTTTACTCCCCGGTAGTCGTAAAGGCCCGCCATCTTGCCACACCCAAAGGCACACACACACACACACACACACACACACACACACACACACACACACACACACACATACAGATAGATAGATAGATGATATATTTACCACAGCTCAATGATTTTGCAAGATTCTTTTAGCAGACATTATTCTTCTGTAGTCCATTAATACATCACTTATTTCCTGTAGTGTGGATATACATAATTACAAGCTTAAAAGGCGATATAATACACCAAATTTCGTTCAACCCCTTCAGTACCATGACACGTTTTCATATTCATTCTGCTTACTGTTTGGTGATCTTATACAGCTTTGGAATGTTATGTGGGGGATTAGAATAGTGAAAACTCTGTCCATTAATCTTCTGACCCCCATAGACCCTTCGTAATGTCAATAAAATGGTCTAATCACAGCCAAAACTCGTGGTAGAAATACGTCCCAGTACTGAAGGGTTAAGAAACAATAAGAAATAGAAAAAATTAAAGGTAAAATAAAAAAACAGACCATAAATAAAACAAATAAAAGGCACATTAAGACTAAGGCAACATTTCAAACGAGAAAATTATAACCAATAAAAAAAAAAAACACGTAAAACTACAAAAACAGCAAACATCAATATATATAAGACGCTAAAATAGAACAACACACACACACACACACACACACACACACACACACACACACACACACACAATGCCATGCCCTGACTGGAAAGGCAGGAAGGTGAAGCAGTTTCGCCGCCATCTTGAAACGTCCAGAAGTCAGCTCAGGGCATCCAAGGTGGCAGAAATAGCATTAATTAATTACCTTTCCGACAGCACACCTGACAAGACACGGGGGGGGGGGAGGGGGAGGAGTGTTGCAGGGATTAGCTTGTAAATTACCAGGGAGAGTATATTGCACCCTGTCTCTCTCTCTCTCTCTCTCTCTCTCTCTCTCTCTCTCTCTCTCTCTCTCTCTCTCTCTCTCTCTCTCATTCTTATACTGACGTGACATTTCATTCTATTTTCTGTATTTACCATGATAAAACACAAAAATAATTACTTTGTCGTTTTGTATAAAAAGAAAAATGTGACGTGAATATGGATGGAGGGGATTCCATTTCCTCGGTCACTTGAAATCAGAATGTTATTTATATACGTACAGATGTGAAATTGACATTGTTTTATGTAAAGCCGCTTAAACACCACTTTTTTTTTATCCTATTATCATTAAAGATATACATTATTTCTTTATTTTTTACCTCTTTCAGTACCAGGACGCGTTTCCATACTCATTCTGGTTAGTATTTGGTGATTTTATACAGCTACGGATGCATAGTGTTGGGATTAAAATAGTATAGACTCTGGCCATTAATCTTTTGACCTCCATAGACCCTTCTTAATGGCAAATAAAATCGTCTAGTCATACCCAAAAATTAAGATTAAATTACGTGTCAGTATTGAAGGACTTAAAAAGACCCTCAATTGTGTACGTATATTACATTACATTATCATCGTTACCGGGGACTGTCTTCTGTTTCTCTTTTATTGGCGAGTTGTTCTTTTATTATGAAAGTTATATATCAGTTTTCTTTTTCTATCCCCTTCAATACTGGGACACATTCTTACCTTGAGATTTGTGTACGATTGGACCATTTTATTGACATTAGGATGGGTTTATGGGGATCAAAAATGAATGGCCTGAGTCTCCACTGTTTTAATCCCCCCCATAAGTTTCTGAAGCTGTATAAAATCACCAAATAGTAAGCAGAATGAATA
>NC_059302.1:3333424-3343424 GCF_017591435.1 Portunus trituberculatus | reverse complement strand
ACAGTTTTTTTAAGCAACCTGTAAACCAGTAAAAATCATAATTATAACTCTTTTTTTAGACTGCCTTTACAACACTACACAAGGAGAGATAGCCACATGAAAGTCACCACGATGACTGGTGACCTTCAGCGTCCCAGTGATTGATTGATTCCTTTGTGCGCGGTACAAACTAGTGCACAGACAGCGTTGCCCGGAGATGATATGCTTGTAGTGACGGAGGAAGCCTTACTGTTTGTGTAAGCACCTGCTGGCTGTCAGGACTTCCAGGAACAAACTGTAGCTACTTCTGTGTTCGATGTGTCAATTGTTCATCTCTGAAACCACACAGCTTTGGGAGAGAAGACAGGACAACATCTCAAGCCTTAACACGTGGACCAATCATTATAATACGTCTTGATTGACTCCTTGAGTAGAAGTAGTAGTAGCAGTAGTAGTAGTGGTAGTAATAGTAGTAGTAGTTAGGGAACTGGCAATCAAGTGGGACTTTTTTGTTATATTTTTTGTTGACCTTGGCCAGCTTCCCCTCCCCCATAAAAAAAAGTAATAGCAGCAGCAACAGCAGCAGCAGCAGCAGCAGCAGCAGCAGCAGCAGTAGTAGTAGTAGTAGTAGTAGTAGTAGTAGTAGTAGTAGTAGTAGTAGTAGTAGTAGTAGTAGTAGTAGTAGTAGTAGTAGTAGTAGTAGTAGTAGTAGTAGTAGTAGTGGTGGTGGTGGTAGCAGTAGTAGTAGGAGTAGTAGTAGAAGAAATAGTGTGATAGGTTCAGTGGTAATACTAGAGGTGGTAGCAATAGTAATGGAAGCAACACAAAGGCAATACGTACAGTACATGGCAGTGGAAGTAACAACAATAGAGGCAGCAATATCAGCAGCAGCAGGAGCAGCGGCAGTGGCAGTACGTAGCAGCAGTAGTTAGATACACGTAACTGCCATTACATTAACCTAATATATATCCGGAACGCCCTTATTACGCCACACATTAAAGCGAAAGAGCAAAACCAGAGTATGAAAAATTGAACGATTTAAAGACTAACTTGCTAACGTCCGCCAGAGAGAGAGAGAGAGAGAGAAACTGCAATAAGAGGACAAATACAGGAAACAGTTGGGAAGGAAAGTAAATCATTTTAAACCGAAGAGAAGAGAGATCAACAACAACAACAACAACAACAACAACACCAGAGGAAGAGAATGAGGAGGAGGAGGAGGAGGAGGAGGAGGAGGAGGAGGAGGAGGAGGAGGAGGAGGAGGAGGAGGAGGAAATACATAGAAATCCCACACGTCTGGCTGATAAACAGGGCAAGTGTTAGGAACCATAATATTAGGAATTCCATCTTACGCCCTCTCTCCGTGAAATATGGCACCTTTGTATGTAAAACTAAGAGAGGGGGTAACTCTGCTCCTCCTCCTCCTCCTCCTCCTCCTCCTCCTCCTCCTCCTCTTATTTGTTTGTTTTTCCTCACTCTTTACTTTAATCTTTTTTTCACCAGCATCCTTTTTCTCTTCTTCCTAATTTGCATTCTCTCTCTCTCTCTCTCTCTCTCTCTCTCTCTCTCTCTCTCTCTCTCTCTCTCTCTCTCTCTCTCATTTCCTCTCCTCGTTCCTTATTCCTCTCAGCCTTATCGCATTTTTTTCTTCCTTTGGACGTCTTTGCAATCCCTCCATTCCTTTTTTTTTTCTCTCTCCCTTGTGTTCTGACTTTTATTTTATCTTCTGTTCTTTCTCCTCCTCTTCTTTCTCCTCCTCCTCCTCCTCCTCCTCCTCCTCCTCCTCCCTATCCTAGTTTTGTTCTGATGCTGCTACTCATCTCATCTTCCCGTTTTCTTTCATTATCCTTCTCAGAATATTTCGTTTTCTTTTTTGTTTTTCATATTACCCATTTTATTCACCATTTCTGCTCCCTTTGTTTATTCTCTCCCTTTCCCTTAAAACAAAAAGGAGAAACACTCTGAAATCCTCCTTTCTTAATTCCTACTTCTCTTTCTTTTCCTTTTTTTTTTTTTTTACCTTTTGTGCTTTACTTCTTTCTTTCTCTTTCTCTTTCTTTTCTTGTACACTCTTAAAACCTGCTTTCTTATTCTTTATTTCTGTTTCTTTTCCTTTTTCACATGTATTTTATTTTTTTTTTTTACCTTTTGTGCTTTTTTTTCTGCTCTTTCTCGTTCTTACTTTTTTTTTTTTTTTACTCTCTTAGAACCTACTTTCTTACTCCTTACTTCTGTTTCTTTTCCTTTTCCACATCCATCTCATCTTTTCTTTACATTTTCTGCTCCATTCTTTTTTCTCTTTCTCTTTCTTTTTTGTCACTTTTCTCTAAAAAAAATAGAAGGGATATACTTTCATCTTACCTTACCTTCACTTTTTTCCTTCACTCTTTCCCTTTCTCTTTTCTCTTTTGTCTCTTTTCCCTAAAAGAAAGAAGGAAAACACCCTTAAAAACATGCTTTCTTACTCTTCACCTATCCGTTTCTTTTTTTTTCCGAGATTTATTTTTTTCCTTTCTCATTTTCCCTTTCTTTTCTCCTGAAACTTGTCTTCCTCTTCCCTTTTCCCTTATAAAAAAGAAAATACTCTTAAAACATGCTTTCCTATTCTTTACCAATCCGTTACTTTTCTTTCTCTAGATTTATTTTTTCCTTCCCTATTTCCCGTCTCTTTACTCCTGAAACTCATCTTCTCCCACTTTCCCTTAAAAAGAAGGAAAATGCTCTTAAAAAACGTGTCCCCCTTCCCCATAAGAGTCTCCCCTTGGACCTCTCCTTCCGCCTACCCATTATCTCTTCTCCCTCCTGCATCGTCCGTCCCCCTCCCTGCCTCTCTCTCTCTCTCTCTCTCTCTCTCTCTCTCTCTCTCTCTCTCTCTCTCTCTCTCTCCATCCGGCTGGGCCCTCAAAGTACTCCCGCCATCAGTCCTCTTCTGCTAACTATGCACTACCTATTTTTCTTCCTCCACCATGTCTCTCTCTCTCTCTCTCTCTCTCTCTCTCTCTCTCTCTCTCTCTCGTTTTTGTTGGTGTATTGGGCTGAATTTTCTCTGTGTGTGTGTGTGTGTGTATTGTGTGTGTGTGTGTGTGTGTGTGTGTGTGTGTGTGTGTGTGTGTGTGTGTGTGTGTGTGTGTGTGTGTGTGTGTGTGTGTGTGTGTGTGTGTGTGTGTTTATTTTTTTTTTTCTGTTGATCTTGTAGAAGTCTCGTTAATCTCTCACTGGAACCATGAAAAGTATATACTTACCTTCAATTCATCTATTTTTTTCCCTTCCTTTTGTACTTCGTTTTGAGTTTGTTTCATTGTTTTTATCATTTATTTTGTCTGTTTCTTTTGTGTGTGTGTGTGTGTGTGTGTGTGTGTGTGTGTGTGTGTGTGTGTGTGTGTGTGTGTGTGTGTGTGTGTGTGTGTGTGTGTGTGTGTGTGTGTTCTGCTTTCCTTCCATCTCTTTCAGGGAACAATCATTTAACACACTACTAATACTGACTAACTCCTATTTATTTTAGAAGGCAAACTTGATTTTTATAAGGAAATACTTTAGAAATACCTGGTGATACTTGCATATTCCTCATTTAAACAATAAAACACTTAAACCCCTTGAGTACCATGACGCGTTTCCATATCCATTCTGCTTACTATTTGGTGGTCAGAAACTCATGTGGGGGAATAAAATAGTGAAGACTGGCCATTAATCTTCTGAACTCCATAGACCCTTCCTAATGTCAATAAAATAGGTCTAATCACACACAAATCTCAAGGTAAAAATGTGTCCCGGTACTGAAGGAGTTAATACTTTCTCACATTTAAGATTCCTCTCTCAATGTGACGTGTACTATTTCTGCGTCGTTGTTGTAGTCAGTCTATGTTTCTTCGTGACTGTTCCTGGTTTTTGTAAGTTGCGAGACAGTGACACCGATTTCTTTGTCATTTGTGGCAAGTTACATTTTCTCTCCTCCTTTTTTCCTCCTTCTTCTTATTGCTCTTCGTCCTCCTTATTCTCATCCTCTTCCTTTTCCATCACTTTCTTATTCACCTTCGTAGTGTCTTCTTCTTCTTCTTCTTCTTCTTCTTCTTCTTCTTCTTCTTCTTTCTTCTTCGTCGTTGTCCTCCTCGTCCTCCTCTTCCTCCTTCTCCTTTTCTCACCTACTCTTAGTCTTCCACCTCCTCCACCTCATCTTTCACCTCCTCATCCTTATCCATTTCCTCTTCTTCGACTTCTTCCTCGTCTTCCAAATCATCCTCTTCCTCCTACTTATCCTTATCAATCTTCTCCTCCACCCCTCCCCTCATTTTTTCTTCCTCCTCCTCCTCCTCCTCCTCCTCCTCCTCCTCCTCCTTCCTATTCCGTACTGCTTTTTTTTATTTGGTTTATTGACTTTGTTTGTTGTTTTTTTCTTTGCTTGTTTGTTTGTTTGCGGACGCCTCTTCGCCGTTGTGTGGCAGTCTGTACAACCTCCAGGCTTTCTCTGTTTACCCTTTCGCTCCAGTTCCTTCTTATCTCTCGTGCTGTTTACGTATCTCTCACTTGCCCCCTCTCTCACGCCTTTCATCTCTCCCTCTCTATCTTCACTTCTAGTTTGCTTCCTTCCATTGTCTATCTTTTTTTTTCTTTTTTTTTTTTCTTCATTTCTCGGTTTTTTTTATTTTCTTTGTTCCTTTCCCTGTTTTCTCTCTCCCTATCTATTTTTATTCCTACTTCGCTTCCTCTCCATGTCTATTTCTCTTTTGTTTTTCATTTTTTTTTCTTCATTTTTCCTTTCTTTTTATTTTTCTTGGTTCCTTTCCTGTTTTTTTTTTCTCGCCCTCTCTATTTTCACTCCTACTTCGCTTCTTTCCCCTGTCTCTATTAATTTCTTTTCTTTCTTTCTTTTTCTTTATTTCTCGTTTCTGAATTTTCTTGGTTCTTTTCAGTTTTTTTCATCAGTATTCCGTTTTTCCTCTTCCTGTCTTCATTTCTCTTTTTTTTTTCTTTCTCGAGTTATTTTCCTTCACCTTAACGTCCTTTTCCTAAATTTTCATTGCTTATTTCGATTTTCTCTTCTTATCCTTTCTTTTCTACTTTTTATCTATTTTTCTCCAGTCTCATTCACTTCTCTTTCTTTGGATTGCATTTACTCGCCTCATTTTTTTTTTTTTTTTTCATTTTCTTCATCTCTCATTTCTCTAATTTCTTACGTTTTTCTTTTATTTATTTTCCAGTTATTTTAGCCAGATTTTCTTTTCTTCAGTTTATGTATTTTGTTTTTCTTCCTCTTGTCTTCATCTCTCATTATTTATTTTGATCTTTCTTGAGTTATTTCTCTTCATCTTTTCCTAAAATTTCCTTGCCTATTTCAATTTTCTCTTCTTATCTTTTCCATTCTGCTTTTTATTCACTTTTTTTTCCAGTCTCATTCACTTCTATTTCCTTGGATTGCATTTATTCACCTCACATCTCCACCTCGGCATTCGTTTATCTTTTTCTCTTGCATAACATTTCCCCACACTGTCAGCTTTTTTGTCGCTAATTTTTCATCCTTTATACATTTCCATCCTTAGCGTCGTCTCTCCTTGGCTGTCACCTTTATCTTCATTACCACCTCTCTATCCCACGCGCTGCTGCTTAGTGGACGCTCACACTTAATTGGTCTTTTGACGGACGTAGTCTTGTGTTTTTCTGTATATATTTTCACGATACACTAATATCTTTTACAGGCTTTTCTAAGTAAAAAGATTTCTCGAAGTAAAAGAGAGAACGTGGGTGTAGTATTGGTATAGTTGTATTGGTGCAAAAAGGACATTATAAATTTCGTACAATATCTTCGGTTCAGGTCACATATTTCATCTCCAATTCATAGCACACACACACACACACACACACACACACACACACACACACACACACACACACACACACACACACACATGGATTCCTTAGAAACGTTATATTTGCTGTTATTTCTGAGATTTCCATGGCAACCATTGCATATCTAAAAAACTTTCATATGAAGTGGAGCAGAAAAAAGCTGAAATGATTAGCCGAGTCTTTTAACAATACAAGAGCTGCCAACACTCTGCGGCGCCGCGACAGTTGTCAACGCTGACAGGCTTGGCTGGCAGACTGACCGACTGACTGACTGACTGACTGACTGACTGACTGACTGACTGACTGACTGACTGATTGACTGACTGATTGATTGATTGGGAGTTTTGCACCACACTAACGAGGCTTTGGTGACAGCGTGGGTAGTGGTGGGTGTCACTGGATGGAGAAGGGCATTTCCACACAAAATCTGAAGTCATTTTCAAAACGCCTTAGGTCAGTAGCGTTAGATTTGATTTAGAGAACCTTTGCCGTCACTTCCTTCTCACGTCACTGCTGGCAGCTATTAGTCCCTACAAGGAGAGGGAAGAATTTTCATTTTATTACTTGGGTAAGTTATCTACTCTCCTTTTTTTTCTCTCCATTGTATAAGGGACTTTTACAGCACAGGTCTCAATGAAAGCAGACAAAAAAAGATCCAAGAGAGGAGGGAAGATCATTAGCACGACTGAAAACATGACGTAAAGGTTCCATGTATCTATGAATAGGGAGAGTGTCTTTTTACCTTATGTTTTTGTGGACGAGTCTAGTTTCTTAACGCTGCTTAACTAGCTGTTGAAGACCACGCTTTTACCCGAGGCTCTTCAACATAATTATCTGTTCCCCTGGTCGCCAAGGATACCAAAGCGACACAGAGGGAGGCAAGGTAATAAATATCCTTTTCACTGCCTGGGAACGCACTGCTCAACCACAGCCTGTACACGCAGCCGAGGTAATGTACGCCCTCCGTGCCACACAGTTGTGTACTTGACATAAGAACAAAAGGAAAGAGAAGTTCCTTAAAAGCATCAAGCCTACATCTGCCAGTCCCTGTATATTTGCTAAGTATTTTCACCTATTAAGCTCTTCAGTGCCATGACGCGTTTTCATATTCATTCTGCTCACTACGAATATTTGGTGATTTTATACAGCTTTAGAAACTTATGTGGGGTTAAAATAGTGAAGATTCTGTCCATTAATCTTCTGACCTCCATAAACCCTACCTAATGCAAATAAAATAGTCTGATCATACCCAAATTGATGATAAAAATGCGTCCTGAAGGGGTTAACCTCACCCTTAAATTCGTCTAACATTTTTTATCAAGTTCCCTAATGATTAATACTAACAAGCTGATAGCGGGATCTATTCATTACCATACTCGTATTCTCTAACTAGATACAACAGAGGAAATATCCGTCTGTATTTAATTTTTCTAGAAGCTGATGGTTACTAAGCGTTTTGTTTTCATCGTAGTTACTCATATATACCCATTAACCCCTTACGTACTGGGACGCATTTCTACCTTGAGTTTTGGGTATGAAGAGATTATTTTATTTACATTAGGAAGGATCTATGTAGGTCAGAAGATTAATGACCAGTCTTCACTGTTTCAATTTCCACACTAGTTTTTGAAGCTGTATAAAATCGCCAAATTATAAGCAGAATTAATATGAAAACGTGTCATGGTACTGAAAGGGTTCAGCGCGAATATTTCAATGTCCATTCCTCGTGACAGACAACATAAGGTTTTACGTGTTTACTGAACGATTTCAGTACACGTAAATCGGTAAACAGTGAGAGAGAGAGAAGCAGGTGTGTGATGTGTGGCGCTCACTGTCTTTCTGAATGAGGAAGCAGAGCGAGTGCCCGAGAGTTTGTTGTGTGGTTCCGTACACACGAGTAGGCGTAACATAATGAGCAAGTGTCGATCCTAATTATGGGATTTATTAACAGGTAATAGGGGAACGCAAGACGGTATCATCATTAACCACCTCAATTACCGCCTGTTATCCAGTTTCCCAGGACTCTGCTCTTCCTTTCTTACGTTCCCTCATTTCCATCTTTTCCATCTAGCATACTTTTCATCTCCACCCTTACACACTTTTTTGGGGAACATTCTGAAGCATTGTTGAAGCTTCTGGTTATACAAAATTATCTTGGATGGATGAACTTGGAATGCCACCACCTGCAATTTTACTGCCGCGGCGGAGTATCGGCTTGAGAATTCCCAGAAAAAGCGCCCGTGTGACCTCACCGTAAGAGTGTCACTATAAAGGCCTGGACACACTACTCCCCGAACTCTGCCCCGAACACTGCTCGGAAAGGTGTCCTGAACGGCTTCGCATGCATTTTTGAAACACCATTGCCACGAACTTGTTGGAGGCGCGGTCCTTTATCAAGTTCTAAGTAAGCTCTGGTGTGGACGTGAATACAAAACTTCAGAGTAGTTTAAAGTACTGGAGGTGTTGAGGAGTACGCGCCACACACACTTGTCCCGCTGTCCGTGTGGACCGTATGTTAGCTTCGAACACATTCCAACATTTGCCTCGAACACTGTCATCTATTACTTCTTCGAACATGTTTGTAGTATGCTCGGGAAGAAGTCCCTGATATGTTCGTAATATGTACCACAAACTCGGCAAGTTTAGCGGCACACAGGGACTGGACCGCTGTGTTGACGCCGCATCGCTCCAGCAACAAACCCTCAGCCAGCATCTCTTCAACGACTTAACTTTGCTGTAATTACTCCTGATTATATGTTGTTACATACAACTCCGCTGTTTTTCAGTGGCTTTTGATATGATGATGGAACAACGACGCTGTAAACTTTTCCGTCCACTTGGCAACGTGCACACACAGGCCGCGCGGGGCTGTCTCCCCATGGTCAGGGCAGGTCACGTCACTCAGGGGTTGAGGTGGCGACAGTTTGAGCAGGTGCAGCCAACACCGCGAGTACTGTGACAACTCTAATAGTCAGGATCCACTACAGCTCAATCAATTTGTGCCGAGTTTCCACACGCCAGCAAAACTTATCGCGTGACTCCACCACGACACACAGTTTATCTCTCCAGCTGCAACGGTCAAACTAGGACGGTAAATAGTTCCCCACGCCAAATAATCAGTCACAACCACGCAATGCCACATGTACTTTACCTTATTTTCTTTTTAGATGATAATTTGTCTCAATGGACAATAAGAAAAGGAGCTTAGCTATAGAGAGAAACTTGCCCATTGTGACGCTGCCTGAACAATTAATGCCGACCAGAGCTAATAATGCGAACTCTGGGCCTGTACTCCATGGCTTCAATAGCTAAGCGACCCCCGATCATAGCTAGTTAACCTATGACCTTTAATAAACTCAGATTCAAATTCTGTGGCAGGGATCTGTGCATCACCATAATACAATCCCTCCAACAAGGTATCTTCCATTCCTTCAAGATATTCCTTTTTCTTCCGATTCAACTCCTCTGCATATTTTTTCCGCACTTGCACCATCGCCTGTGTCCTTCCTTTTCTACGAACCTTAGTATCCTTCCTTTTCTCCCTTGCCAATCATTCAAGCGTGTTCTGTTTCCTTCAAATCGATCCTTAAACACTCATTTCTCTCCTTTTCCTGTCACACATTCTTCTTTGTTCTCTTTTCTCCTTTAAACACTCATTTCCCTCCTTTTCCTGTCATCCATTTTTCTTTTTCTCTTTCCTCCCTTAAACACTTATTTTTGTCCTTTTCCTGTCACCCATTCTTCTTTTTCTCTTTCCTCCTTTAAACAATCATTTCTCTTCTTTACCTGTCACCCATTCTTCTTTGTTCTCTCTTCTCCCTGTCATGTCACAATTGCTCCATACTTTTCCCGTCTCTGCTACTCATTCCCTGTGTTCTCTTTCCTTCCTTTCACGTCATTAGTGCTCTCTTTACCTTTCCTTTTCTCCATACTCTTTTCATCCAAGCATCTCCTACATTTCATAACCATTTCTTTTACTCATTCTTTCCCCCAGTTTTTGCTTTCCTTATCCATCATTCCCTTACATTCCCCCCAGCCATCCTTTACTTATTCCTTCCCTTCCATCTATCTTCCTTTTATAGCCATTCCTTCTTCATTTATATAATCTGTTTTTTTTTTCTTCTAGTCCTTGTTATCTTTATTTTCTCCCAGCTATGGTTTATTTATTACATCCCTTCCT
>NC_059302.1:3315924-3328424 GCF_017591435.1 Portunus trituberculatus | reverse complement strand
TGTATAAAACTTATTAATCTGCCATTAGTAGCATAAAGATACCCTTAAAAACCCGTGCAACCATCATGAAAAGGCAATGCATTTCTGAATACTGTAAAAACACCCTCCTTAAAAACCCTTGTAGTCGTCAGGGGAGCAAAGTCTTTCTGAATTCTGGTCTTATGACATCCCACTCTGTTCTATTAAGGCGTTCTAAAACTCTTCAAAACCTTTTCAATCTATTCATCTCTTTCTCAACACGTCAAAATTACTTCCTACCTTCTCACAATCTTTCTGAATATTTTTCTTCTCTACCTTCTCTTCTACTCTTCCCTCCCCTATCTACACATCAAGACTTCCTGCTTGTCTTTTTTCTACTCTGTACCCTCTCTCTCAATGCATGTAAACAGTTCTCAGCGCTTTCAAAACGTTTATGTATCCTCGTCTGTCTATTCTCCTCCTTGCTGCCTTTCCCATCCATCATGAATCATTTCCTGCCTTCACAACCCTTCCTTCTCTCCCCTTCACGATTTTTTTTTCGTATCCTTATAGCGTCCTAGCAGCCCTTTCTGTCCCTCGAAGCGTTGCAACGGCGTCTCATTTGTTGTCACTCATCACAGTCTGTTTCTGCTGCCTCTTCTTTTTCTTTCTTCAATATATTTCCTCGTCTCCTTTTCAGATATTTTTTTCGGAGGTACATAAACTCTTTGCAATCCTTCCCCCTTTCTCAGAGCATTTCGATATCCCATCTATTATTCGTTACCTTGCTCCTTACTCACACCTCAGTAGCCACCTCTTCTCTACACCATGTCACTTTTTTCTCTCTCTTTGAACGCTTTTTCCAACCTCAGCAGTCCCTCTTGGCTTCTCAAATCGTCCAGACATCACTCCTCACTGGACTTTTTATCACCCTCTTTCTATTCCATGTCTCACTAGTGCCAGCTAGTCTTCGTGGACTCTTCATAATCCTCTCCCTTCACCAAAGACTCGACCAGTGGCTCAAATCAGTCAGATATCACTCACATTCCTTGTTGGTTTTCTCACGGGACCTTCTATTACCACTTCATCTCTGCTGTGTGTCTCAACGGACGTGTTCTTCAGCTTCATGGACGCTTGACAATTCTCTCCCTGTACCTGAGCCTCGAAAGCCTCGCACGACACCCTCAAGAGACACCTCAAAGTCACGATGTCCAGACCAAGGAAGATAAATTGTTATATAGTCTCATCCATAAGAGCTTAAAGCAGGAGGTGAAGGAGAGGTGACCTGCAGCAAACTCGTGTCGTGCTGTCGTATCCCGATGGTCGCCACGGTGCCATGTTTTAAGGGCATGTAGCCAGATGCAGCTGAGCCCGTGGTGGTAAATGCGTATCTCCCCTTTAGGACAACGGGCAACAGGGGCATATAACCAATACATTTCCAGGCGTACGTTTGGGACCCGCTGGTGCACGTTGCTCGGGATCGGTCTCTCTATTTCAGTGTGTTTATCTGCTTGTCTGTTTGTCTATCTATCTCTCTGTCTGTGTATCTATCTACCTGTATATCTATCTATCTTGATGAAACACACACACACACACACACACACACACACACACACACACACACACACACACACACACTATTATATCACTAAAAGAAACCAATAAACTGTACTTATTAAGAGGAGTTCAGAGAGGAGCAAGAGGAGATAAGGAGGCAGTAGCTGAAGGGAGTCACCAAACGCTGCGACGATTATTCTACTCATCGGAAACATTTGATAGAATACGACACTGGTAGTTCGAGCGATCGCAGCTATACGTAGAGTAGACACACACGCAGGAGTAAGGCAAACAAAGCAAAAACTTGATATTCGTGTTGTTCTGTAATTACTGGGCACCGCGGTACAGTCAGGCCGGGAATAATAATAGGGTTTTTGCATTTGTTCACGAATAACTTTTTTTTTTTTTTTTTTTTTTTTTTTTGCCGCCAGCTCGAGCCTGCCACTGGGCCCCGGGGATCAGCTGTTGCATGCTTCCTGCCGCGGCTCGTGTCTCGCCCCTAAAAACTATTGCTCTCATTTTGACTAGGCTTGTGTGCAGGTGTGGAGGTGGATGTGGGCGGCAGGTATGTAATTGAAATTTTGTACAGGTGTTCTGGCGGTGGCGGACAGGGCTGGTGACTGTACGTACTGGTGAAGTGTGGTGAGCTGCGTGTGCCGGACATGAAGGGGAAGTGTGCTGGTCTAACAAGCACTCAGTCAGTATATATGTGTGTGTGTGTGTGTGTGTGTGTGTGTGTGTGTGTGTGTGTGTGTGTGTGTGTGTGTGTGTGTGTGTGTGTGTGTGTGTGTGTGTGTGTGTGTGTGTGTGTGTGTAGTCTTTAACACTTTCTAATCCTCAAATACATAATTCTTATCTTTACTCCGTGTCAATAATTCATCCTTAATACAAACACAATCATCAAATATAACGTTTTCATTGATCTTATTATATAAAACAACTTTCGTGACGGCTCAACACTGCCACTGCTCTTCCTGCTGCTGTCAATAAGCTAATAATAATAATGTGTGTAAGACTCAACATCAATTACTCCATTTTCAGGCGAGGCAGAGTGTGGTGGCGGGCGTCGAGGCGAAACAGGGCGGCGCGAGGTAGCAGGTGGGTGTGATTGATATGTGGTGCAAATTTTGGCCGCGTTAATGCACAGGTGTTGAGTGGCGAGATGGATGAACGGGCGGGAGTGTGATTGAAGTGCGCACAGTGATTGGTTCAGCCGCGGAGGAGCGCCACCAACACGGCAGCCTGGAGTGCTTTTGTTGATACACATGTTTGCCGGTTTTCTTGTATTAGTTTATTTGTTTTATATTTGATGGTATTCTGTTTACTTTGCTGCTTGCTATGTTAGTGTCTTTGTGAGTTGTTGCTTTTCGTTTTTATTTTTCTATTATTTCCTTATTTTGGTACACATGTTTGATAGTTTTCTTGTTTTTAGTTAGTTTTTTTTTTTTTCTTAGTTTTGAGTCTTTGTTAATGTATTTGTCAGTTTATTTTCCTTCGTTTTGTTTTGTTTTGTTTTATTTTTTTCTACACTTCTGATTTCCTCTTGACTCGTGCCCATTTTCATCATTTTTCATCTTGTTACTGCCTTTCTCGATGTTTGTTTCCCTTGTCAGTGTCTTTGTCAGTATCTTTGTTATTCCACTTCTCCTTCAGTGTTTGTCTGTTGGTGTGTGTTACCAGTGATTTTGCCCCTTCTTTCACATCTATAACTCACTTTTCATTCTTTTTTTTTTTTTATTCGAGTCTTTGCCAGCACCTGTCTTGGTTCATTTCTCAAGTTTTTTTTTTTCTTATGTCTTGGTTCATTTCTCAAGTTTTTTTCTTGTATCTTTGTCAATATTTGTTATCTAAAAATTAATTCCCAAACTTCCTTTTGCCCTTTGTCTTCTTATCTGCATTATTATCAATGTTTCGTTAACTTAATTTCTGATATTCTCTTTTCCATCACTTCTTGCCGGTCGCTCGTCAAACCTCAAACCTCAAACCTCGTCCGTCATGCATGCAAATCACGGCAAGTCTATGATGTTCACCACCACCACCACCACCACCACCACCACTAGCTGCACACACACACACACACACACACACACACGCTTGCCTGCAGTCATATACACGTGTATCAACATATATGCAGAAGCACATGCAACCACGCCTGCATACAAGTAAACTATGTATGCGTACACACACACACACACACACACACACACACACACACACACACACACACACACACACACACACACACACACACACCTCACTCTGTCTGCCGCTAAGATGTGACGATTCATAAACCACGAGACCATGATGAGGAGTAATTAAAATTTCACACGAGCAGTGGCCCAACATGAATACCTAATAATATCATGCAAATTCAACCGCCATAAACATTAGCTAATTTTCACCTTTCCGGTACTGCAGTGTTGCCAGGAGTAAGGATAGTTGAACGAGGCGAGGACAAATGGTGAAAGATAAATCCGATGAAAATAAAAGGAAGCTGGAAGAAGACACTAGGCCTGTCAGATGCGCACAGCATAAGTGAAATATGAAAATATAAGAAACAAGAAATAAAGATATATGGAAGTATGCTAGTTCGCCAGTATGGGGTGTGTAACAGTATCCAGCCATAAAAGAGATTAGGAAGGGCAGGAGGGTCAAAAGGTCATGTAAACATCCGGTGGTAGTGTTGTCGTCTTGGATGTTGTTCGTACCACACGTGGAGTTCATTTGAGCTTGTACTTGATTGGTGAATGGTACATTCTGAGGGGCGTGTTGTGTGGGTCAAGACACGCCCCCATAAGTTCCTGAAGGGAAATTGTAGAGGTTTGGGGCAGAGAGAGAGAGAGAGGAGAGAGGAAGCAGAGAGGACAACCGCGGCTCTAAGCGGGCCACCCTCGGCTGCATAGCTGAGGGCGGCGTTTTGTACTTCATATATAACCAGTAAGTGGAACTATAAGTTGTAATGCAGTCTTTGAGGTAAATTAGAATGGAGGAAGAAGCATGATAGGAGGTTTAGGTATTATGTGGTATTAGTTTATTATGGTTTATGTGGTTGTACTTTGGTTCATAATGACGTCGTTATATACTTGCGTTTTCATCTATGAGTAAGGGAATTTGTATACGGCTACCTACGTATGTGCATGTGTGTTGCTCTGACGAATAAGTTACATAACATATTTACTAGTGTGTAATTGTGTACGAAGTTAACGTGGTTCCATGTATGGGTACCAAGAGAAAGAGATTATTTGAGGGAAGTCACTTGTGTGGAGATATCAATATTTGTCATTATATTTCGGTGGTGTTACGTTGTCATTTTGTTGAACGGAGTCTGGTAATTATATGTGTATGGTAATATATTTGGTGGTACGTCATGTGGTTGCTTGCATTCATGTACCAAGTAAAGGTCATCCTTATATACGGGTAGCTGGGAAAAAGGGGTAATATTGTACGTACTACGTATGAGATTTACGGAGAAATAAAGCACCGGGTTCAGATGTTGTAATACGTTATGAAGATATTGTGGATGATGTTTGAAGTGAAATCCGTTTTGATGCGAGAATATCTACGAGATTAATGCAGTTCTTAAGGATGTTTGTAAGAGAAATTGTAATAATTGCAGTGGAGAAGGCAACAGAAAGAGTTGTGATTGTTACTTGTCGGCGCCGTATCGAACACCTTATGTATAGATATTAGTTTTGTTAATTAAAGATAGAAAAAACCTTTGACTATTTATAGCCAGTAGCTAGACAATTTGTGCAACGTCGTGCAACAGCTCGGAGCACGACATGGTGGCAGCGGTGGGATCTAAATGTTGCACAAATTGTTGCATTGCAAAAAAAAAATATATTGCCAAATGTTGCAAAGTGTAATCTTGGAATTGGCGCAAGGGACAGTCATATTGATGGAAGATTAAAGTAAATTGGTTGAAAGTGCACGAAGTAGCTGTTGTCAACATCAGAAGTGGCATGGTTATTATAATATGAATGCATATCATTATCACTATTTTGTCTGAAGCTGAGTCGCCCGTGACGATCATAAGGTTTGTGTAAAATCCGTAGATTTTATTTAGTAATTAATTTCGATATTCATTAAAGATCATGTTGCGTGTAAGAGGTTATTCTTTCAAGTGGATGCTTTAAGGTTATATTTTGATTAGACGATATCTGAGTAATATGTTGTACGGTTACCTGTCGCTTGTTTCACCTAAGCCTTTACAAATCAAGGGGTAAACGAGGAGTCTTATTAGCGGGAGAGAAATGCGACAAAATATGAGATATAAAGAGTTTTAATAAATTATTTAAGGTTCGTCTACATTATAATATGTGTATCATAAAGTAGTCAATGGAGTAACGATAACTGAGTGTCAAGGGCATAAATATTACGGATATGCGGCAAAATTCACAAAGGTAGACGAATTTGTTGTCGTTATGTGAAGGAAACTTATCATATATAAGAGACGTGACATATAAGGGTAATTTTTTTTCACACGAGTGTCGACTGTCAGAGGACAATAGCAAGGGGTGTAAGCATATATTGTGGTTTATAGCAGGAAAATATGAAGTACTGTGTGAGACGATTTTAATTGCCCCATAGCGATATAGACGAATAAAAAATGTGTAAATTGTATCATGTTTGGGAGTTCGTCGGATTATAGATGAAAGAATATTGAAGGTTCTGATGAAGGATATGGAACAAAAAGTGAGTGTCAAGTAAAAGAGGGGATATTGTGTGTAGTTGATGCAAGGAATTTTTCCGTGAGAATAGTATATGAGGAAGAAGATATAGTATGAGGGAATAATAGAAACATAGTAGAAATATGATTGAGATATACATCACTGCGGTTAAGGTTTGAGGCAAATATCAATATCAGAAGTATAGAAAATAAAGAAGAAATATGACTGATATATGAGGTAAGTATTAAAATGGGATATCTATGTAAAAAGTTAATAGAGGACATAACTGGAGAGTGTTAATATTGAAGAGAATCAAGAGCAGAGAAAGACATTTTGTTGTTACATATTGATCATACGTGTATTGTGAGTCTCTTGGGTTAATGAAAGGTAGATGAAAATATTTAAGGAGAAAAGGAAACGGTGAGTTGCGGGTCAATTTTATGAAATGATGGCAGGATATAAAGATGAATTAATATATACATATATTATGTCGAGTTGAGGATGCTACCACGTGCTGGGTAGTAGTTGAGTTGAGTAGGTAACACTGTTGTAACAGTGCTAGTTCATGCAATTGAAGGTTGCTGGCTAGATCCTAGTTCACCTTACAGTTTCTTTTCTCACCACCTTAAGGTTACTTGCCTCCCTCATGTCTTTTCTCTCTCAGTGGGTTAATTGAATATAAAGTAGTGGAGTTTTTAAGTGATAAGGTGAGAAAAGAAGCAAAATATATATTAAATGTTCAAGTACATGTGTAAAGCAAGGCCAACCTTCAATTGTTCACTTAAGAAGACGATTGTTGTTGTAAGGTCATGTTGGATAACATCATATTAGTGCCAGAAGTTATAGGTGCAAGAAATTATATGTGAGTTGTAGTATATGTAGCTACTTGGTTAAGGCGTTATTCAGTTCATAAAGGTAGAGACGATATGAATAACATCAGTAAAAGCAAGAATAAGAAGTAAATTAATGTCATTATGATACTATTGTGGCTGTTATAGAAACAATATGAATAACATCAGTAAATGCAAGTATAAGAAGTAATTTACAGTGTTCTAATGTGGTTATAAGTATTGAGAACAACTATGTTGAAATATAAAAGGAGTACTTTCGAGATGTTATACACATTAGCCAATATGCAAATATAAGTAGCTACGCACGGGCAGTAAGTTGGCGAATGTTATTGACATTGATATGATAATATCGTTGAGTCAGTAATATCGTGGAATGTGAGGTTGATATTCGGCAACATGAGGTATATTTATGTCATGAAGAATATAATATGTGGGTTGCAATATTGTGTGAGTAGTGTTTAGGAAGGAAAATATTGGGAGGACTTAGATACATATCTATACTGCGTGAGGGAATAGGTGTGAGGAGAATATATATCTAGGAAGAAAGGGATGAAGATGGATATTTGGATTAGAAAATATATATTGATATTTGTTAAGAAGTAATTAATAATGAGTTGAGGAACATACATATCAGGGAAAACAATGTGAGGATTGAGTCAAGGAGAATATATATCTAGGAAGAAAACGAAGTGGGGATAGATATATAGGTTAGAAAAAAAAAAAAAAACTTAATATTTGTTATAAGGTAATTCATATTGAGTGAGGAAAATATATATCAAGGTAAATAATATGAGGACTGAGTCAGAATTCATATGTCAGGAAGGAAAACATATAATATTGCATTGATAATTGTTAACAAGACCATCATAGATCAGCTTGACATATGAAAAGGAATTAAAATTCATGAGGTTAAGATCTTATATAGATAGACGTAAAAATCGATATTGCAGAGCCATAAGGATGTCATTCCCGGAACTACACTAATAATGTTAACATCAGAGTAAATATGATATATATGTGTAGTAAGGAAACAAGTGTAAGTATGAAGGTTGATATAGAGTGAGGTAAAAACGGAGTAAGCACATGATATTAAGACATTAAAGTTGCAAATTATAATGTGAAGAAAGACGCGTCAAACATATCATTCCTTGTGTGTACATTGACTCTTGTGCCTAGCAACACTTGAACACTTCGTGCCAACCTAGGGGCATAAGGCGTGTACAAGTGGTTGTGATCAACTAGGTGACAAGTTGTTTCTCTCTGGCCAGAAGTAAATATTAATATACATTATGTGAATGCCGGTCTGGGGATTGCCGATTCAGAAGAGTGGGGGACGCCCTGAAAGCTTCGTTTCGACAGTACCCGGCATGGTAGTGTTGAGTGATACACAAGGATATTAGTGGGCCCACTAGTGAATATGTTGAGTAAAGATATCTATCCATGGATTGATTTTAACATGTGCGTACTCGAGTCAAAATTAATATATCAAGAGTAGTCTGACTTATGAATATAGATGAGAGGATGTGAGGTAAATATGAGATATGAAGGCAAATAGTAAATACCAAAGTAAATATATGAATATATGGTCATGGGATGTGGATTCTGGAAAGGTTACGATGAGGTAAATATGAGATAGTGAGACGAGGATATTCATTATATTAGAAAAGTTGCTGTGAGGTTATTGAGTATATTAGAAAAGTTTGCTGTGAGGATATTGAGTATATTAGGAAAGTTTGCTGTGAGGATATTGAGTATATTAGAAAAGTTGCTGTGAGGATATTGAGTGTATTAGAAAAGTTTGCTGTGAGAATATTGAGTATATTAGAAGAGTTTGCGGTGAAGATATTGAGTATATTAGGAAAGTTTGCTGTGAGGATATTGAGTATATTAGGAAAGTTTGCTATGAGGATATTGAGTATATTAGAAAAGTTACTGTGAGGATATTGAGTGTATTAGAAAAGTTTGCGGTGAGGATATTGAGTATATTAGAAGAGTTTGCGGTGAAGATATTGAGTATATTAGAAAAGTTTGCGGTGAAGATATTGAGTATATTAGAAAAGGTTGCGGTGAGGATATAGGAAAAGGTGCATATGCATATATACGTCTGTGTAGGTCATGACTGTATTGGGCAAATATTATTATTGAAATAGCGACTTGATAAAATAAGATGAAGATATAGTGAAAATATGCAAAGGTAAAGTGGTTATACATGTTCCGAAGGCAGAAAACTGGCGACAGTGATATTGATATTAGATTAATATGCAGGCATTTGAAGGTTTCTTGTTGATGAAGACGAAGATATATGACTAACATGGAAGTTAAGGTGTCTCTATATAATTTGGAGGGATATATGGCGATCTGGAAGATTTTATAGAGATTAGGATAAATGTATAGTAATGAGTGTTAATGAATGCCTTTATCTGTGATTTTGACGATATATGTGAAATAAGGGGTATATCTATGGGATTGAAAATAGATACAATGTGAGATGTCGTACTTAACACAACACAGGACATTTGGTTACAAGTCTGAGTTGAGCTATCGTGATATCGTAGGAAATCATCAGTGGTTTCAGTAGCTTTCACTTGATTATATAACATTTTAAAGGAAGATTTAAAGTTAATGCAAGGATTGTAAAGGTAATCAGTTAACGACGATAATGAGGAAAGAAGAGCTATTGATGAGGTATCAAGCGAAAAATATATAGAAGGACATTACTCCCCATCTTATCGTTAGCTATATGGTAAGGCTTGAAGGTGAAACAAGACGAAAATATATTAAAGAAATACGATATGGATGTTGACTATCAAGAGATTAATATGGACATTATATAATATGATGTAGTTAGGAAAACACTGATATGAAAGGAGTACAAGTTGAAACTAAATAATGAAGTCAATATTAATGTTTAACCTGTGGAATACATGGTGTGTTTCTTGTCTGTGTGCTGGTGATGATACAGAACGGTAATGGTTGAGTGTTTTAACAGCAAGCTAATATATTTTTTGTATTTTGATTTTCGAGTATAGTGCGTATATTACATATAAAGATAGATATCGTGACTTAAGGTGAGAAATAACAGCGTATTCCTTACACGGCAACTCAGAATCAGATTTATTTCTTGGTGTGGTAACATTTTCACAAGTGATGGATTTTCCAGTGTTTCAAGTGCTTATATCAACATATTACGTGGATCTGAGAGCAGCTATTTCTTATTGCAAGATTAATGCAATCTATATATCAGTACTTCTGAATCCATTGCGTCAGTTCATTTTCGACATCGTGATATTGTGCATGCTTACGGGATGTAATAAATTTTGTTTTGTATTTTCTGTTATTTTGTATGAGACGTCACCCTTATCTGAGATAATGAGATAGTAATTCCTCCATATTTATGTATACACTTAGAAGTTTCACCATGTAATATGCTTTTAATAGTGATGTATTATGACTGCATTGCATACTTGAGTTCCAACTTACTTATTGAGAAATTCTGACGACACCTGAACGATGTCTACAGATGCTCTCCTTGATTGTTTCTGTATCTTGTAAGATGTTGATATATATCCTCTGAATAATATTGATATAATTTGGGATAATGAGCTGATTTCTTTTACAATCTATGATATGATATACACTCCTCCTAGTTATGGACATATATATGCATAATACTATGATAAATGTTGTCATAATTCCTCTGAATAACATAGGTATGATTTGAGATTGTGAGTTGATTTTATATGATTAATGCTGTATTTATACTACCTAATGATATATTTTCCTCCTAGTTATAGACATATATTCATATCAAAGTAACGAGTATCGACTGCATTGCCATATCTTTTCCATTACCTTGCTTTGTGTGTTGACATATCTTTTCCACTACTGGTCAATATCATGCTCTCCTGACCATATATATATATGGTTAATTATTCTCTCTGCAAAGCCCTTTTGTGAATATTGAGGTGCAGACGCATTTTTCTAATATATGCCTTCTTAGCAGAAAGTATTGGACCCATTGCCCTACATTCCTACGTATATAATATAGCTGGCTGGAGACTTGGATGCTGGCTAGAGGACAGGGGTCTGGCGGGTGCTAACATGCTTCATGGGTGGGGAAAGTACCGCTATCAGGTGCGCGGTCGCCCAAGCCCTCATCCTTCCTACGGGAGGCATGCACACCCTGCCCACCCACCCACCCTTCACTACATTGAATGCGCGGGACGCGCATTCTGAGGGGATGTTTGTCAGATGCGCACAGCATAAGTGAAATATGAAAATATAAGAAACAAGAAATAAAGATATATGGAAGTATGCTAGTTCGCCAGTATGGGGTGTGTAACAGTATCCAGCCATAAAAGAGATTAGGAAGGGCAGGAGGGTCAAAGGTCATGTAAACATCCGGTGGTAGTGTTGTCGTCTTGGATGTTGTTCGTACCACACGTGGAGTTCATTTGAGCTTGTACTTGATTGGTGAATGGTACATTCTGAGGGGCGTGTTGTGTGGGTCAAGACACGCCCCATAAGTTCCTGAAGGAAATTGTAGAGTTTTGGGGCAGAGAGAGAGAGAGAGAGAGGAAGCAGAGAGGACAACCGCGGCTCTAAGCGGGCCACCCTCGGCTGCATAGCTGAGGGCGGCGTTTTGTACTTCATATATAACCAGTAAGTGGAACTATAAGTTGTAATGCAGTCTTTGAGGTAAATTAGAATGGAGGAAGAAGCATGATAGGAGGTTTAGGTATTATGTGGTATTAGTTTATTATGGTTTATGTGGTTGTACTTTGGTTCATAATGACGTCGTTATATACTTGCGTTTTCATCTATGAGTAAGGGAATTTGTATACGGCTACCTACGTATGTGCATGTGTGTTGCTCTGACGAATAAGTTACATAACATATTTACTAGTGTGTAATTGTGTACGAAGTTAACGTGGTTCCATGTATGGGTACCAAGAGAAAGAGATTATTTGAGGGAAGTCACTTGTGTGGAGATATCAATATTTGTCATTATATTTCGGTGGTGTTACGTTGTCATTTTGTTGAACGGAGTCTGGTAATTATATGTGTATGGTAATATATTTGGTGGTACGTCATGTGGTTGCTTGCATTCATGTACCAAGTAAAGGTCATCCTTATATACGGGTAGCTGGGAAAAAGGGGTAATATTGTACGTGCTACGTATGAGATTTACGGAGAAATAAAGCACCGGGTTCAGATGTTGTAATACGTTATGAAGATATTGTGGATGATGGTTGAAGTGAAATCCGTTTTGATGCGAGAATATCTACGAGATTAATGCAGTTCTTAAGGATGTTTGTAAGAGAAATTGTAATAATTGCAGTGGAGAAGGCAACAGAAAGAGTTGTGATTGTTACTTGTCGGCGCCGTATCGAACACCTTATGTATAGATATTAGTTTTGTTAATTAAAGATAGAAAAACCTTTGACTATTTATAGCCAGTAGC
>NC_059302.1:3303424-3308424 GCF_017591435.1 Portunus trituberculatus | reverse complement strand
CTGTTTACTTTTATCATTTTATCTACTTCTTTTATCCAATCATTTTTCTTTTCTATTATTTTTTTTCTGTCTTTCTTTATCTCTTATGGCAGTTTTTTTTCTTTTTTTTTTCCTCCTCCATTGTATGAATAAACATCGGAATTCACTTAGACTTGATTTGTATCGTTATGGTCAAGAAGAATCACGATGAAGAGAATAGCATAAGCAACATCTACCACTCAAGTCAGCACACACACACACACACACACACACACACACACACACACACACACACTGAATGTAGAATTTCAATAGAGTAACAGTTGGTATACCTTGGAGCAAACTGAAGGAGGAGAAAAGGGAACAGAAGTAATAAGGAATGCAGTTTAATAGAGTAACAGTTTCTATACCTTGGAACACACTGATGGAGAAGAAAAGGCAATGGAAGTAAACCTGTGGGGAAGTGAGGTCACGAATTGGGAGCAGCACGAACACACCAGCGCCGAGTACTGTGGGAAGGCAAATGTTGACAGCACGCAGTTTTCTTCCTCGGTTAGCTGGTCCATAACTGTGACTGTGTTGCGGCCTTGTACAAACACTCCCACGTCTGAGAACACGAGAACATACCCTGACGGAACACCTCGCTACACGCAACCACGCACTGCCAGGTTATAATGGTCACGTTAGGCTAAAACAGGAACCTAAGGAACATCATAGTACCTCATGTCTGGCCAGCTGACTCAGTAATACGACATACTCAGGTAAACTCAGGAACTTCTTACCTGTTTCTGTATTTCCAGCTTCCTATGACTTGACTTGATTTAAGAGGGAGGTTTCAAGACATTTATCTCTTTCTTTTGGCTAACTCTCTCAGGCCTGCAAGGGGACTGGCAAATAAGTGGGCCTTTTTTTATATCTTATGTTGCCCTTGGTTAGCTTTCCCTTCCTACATAAAAAAAAAAATGACGTGAACTCCTTCAGTACTGAGACGCTTTCTTACCATGAGTTTTGAGTACGATTAGACGACTTTATTAACATTAGGAAGGGTCTATGGAGAGCAGAAGATTAATGGAGAGAATCCTCACTATTTAAATCCCCACATAAGTTTTTGAGGTTGTTAAAGATCACCAAATAGTCACCACAATGAATGGTAATGAAGGGGTTAAAGACCTGTTTACTATTTGTGCTGTTAAGAAGAAGTATCAAGACAAAGATTAAGTACTCTCTCTCTCTCTCTCTCTCTCTCTCTCTCTCTCTCTCTCTCTCTCTCTCTCTCTCTCTCTCTCTCTCCTCCATTGTTACATTTCTCCTAGTACATTATTTCCTTCCACTATCCTTCCCTTTCATTGCCTTCTTCACACCCAGCCTCCCGACCCGCGGCAGAGACAAACTAATGCCCTGGAAGACCTCACTATCCAGACCGTGGCCCTGCCCTCCTCACAGACGCCGAACGTGGGGTGGCTGTATCAAAGGGTCACTTGGCTGAAGATCCTAATGAAAGCCTGACTTTATCAATGTGGAGTGAAAAGGGGAACAAAGAGGAGGAGGAGGAGGAGGAGGAGGAGGGGAGGAAGAGGAGGTCAGTGGTATAATGGTAGAGGAATAGTAAGTGGGAATGGCAAAAGATGAGAGGGCAGAGGAGAGGGAAAAGAGAGGAAAGATTTGGGAGGAGATAGCAAGCTGGGAATTAAGGAGATGAGAGGAGCAAAGAAGAGGATAACAGCTGCCCTATTGGCTTATAAAAAAGGGAGGAGGAGGAGGAGGAGGAGGAGGAGGAGGAGGAGGAAGAAGAAGAAGAAGAAGAAGAAGAAGAAGAAGAAGAAGAAGAAGAAGAAGAAGAAGAAGAAGAAGAAGAAGAAGAAGAAGAAGAAGAAGAAGAAGATGACGATGACGATGATGATGATGATGATGAAAAGAAAAGAAGAAACAGAAAATAGAAAAGAAGAAGAAGAAGATGATGATGAAAAGAAAAGAAGAAGATGAAGAAGATGACGATGATGATGATGATGATGATGATGATGATGATGATGATGATGATGATGATGATGATGAAGAAGAAGAAGAAAAGAAAAGAAGAAAAAGAAAATAGAAAAGAAAAAGGAGCAGAAAATGATGATGATGACAAGAAAAGAAGAAGAAGAAGAAGAAAAAGAAGAAGAAGAAGAAGAAGAAAAGAGAGAGAGAGAGAGAGAGAGAGAGAGAGAGAGAGAGAGAGAGAGAGAGAGAGAGAGAGAGAGAGAGACTGCTTATCAAATTACCACAAGTGAGGAATTGAAAAGGAAAAATTTATCATCCATTATATCTACCCACGTCACTTTCCTGTCTTCCTTAGTCGAAATCTATCCCCAGTCATATTGAAAGATGTGCGTGTGTGTGTGTGTGTGTGTGTGTGTGTGTGTGTGTGTGTGTGTGTGTGTGTGTGTGTGTGTGTGTGTGTGTGTGTGTGTGTGTGTGTGTTTACGCGTTGGAGATCTCTGTATGACATCAAAATTCTCTCTCTCTCTCTCTCTCTCTCTCTCTCTCTCTCTCTCTCTCTCTCTCTGTCTCGCCTCACTAACACATAAGAACTTAAAATATAAGAAAATAATGGAAGCTACCAGAAGCCATCAGGCCATCACGAGGCAGTCCCTGTATGAAGCATGCCTAGCTATCTCCATTTATCGTCCTCATTCATACATTCATCCAATCTTCTTTTAGAGCTCCCTAATGCCTCGCCACTAACAACCTGATTACTGAGTCCGTTCCATTCGTCAACCACTCTATCTTAAAACTAATTCCTTTCTATCTCTAGTTTTTTTTTTTTTTTTCAACCTTAAATTTTCAAGCTTGAATTTCTTGTTATATCCTGATTACTGATCCTGAGACTTTTGTTTACGTTTTCTTTTGTTATAATCCCTACACCACTTAAGCCCTTGAATACTGTGGCACCTTTTTACCATGAGTTTTGGGTGTCATTAGACGAGTTTGTTTACACTAGCAAGGTTCTATGGAGGTCAAAATGTTAATGGTCTTGAATCTTCACTATTTGAATCCCCACATGAGATTCCAAAGTTGTATAAAATCACCTAATAGTAACTTGAATATATATGAAGAAGTAGCATGGTACTGAAGGGGTTAAAGACTCCTGCCAGACCCCACCAGTCCCCTCTTAACCTACGTGTCTCTAAGGAGAGTAAATTTAATAGTTTCAGTCTCGTTTTGTAAGGAATACGCCTCATCCCCTGTATCCTTTTAGTCATTCTCCTTTGTAGTGATTCTAATCGACCTATATATCCTAACTGCAACATGAGACCAAAGCAGCAAAGTATAGTTTAGATGACGTCTGACCAGCGCCAAATATAACTTTAACTCCTTCAATACTAGGACATATTTTTACCATGAGATTTGTGTACGATTAGACCATGCAATAACACTAGCAAGGGTCTATGGAGGTCAGGAGATTAATGGCCTGAGTACTCACTATTCTAACCCCCCCACATGAGTTTCTGAAGCTGTATAAAATCACTAAATAGGAAACAGAATGAATATGGAAAATCGTCATGGTACTGAAGGGGTTAATTTTACTTTTAACACTCCTAAAATCTAATCCTAGTATCCTCTTTGCCCTGTTTCTGGCCACATTGCATTTCAAAATTTCTTAAACAAATTCACTGTATGGATGGGGAAGGAAAGGAGGGAGAGATGGTGTTGGATCAAAAGCTTGTGTCATCCCCTTCCCCTTCTTCCCTCCCTTCTCTCTCTTTCCCTCCCTTTATTCCCTTTCTTCCCCTTCTCTCCCATAGCTTTGCCGGATACACAGATAGATAAACGGAGGATGAGAGGGAGCTGAGCGGGAGGAGGAGGAGGAGGAGGAGGAGGAGGAGGAGGAGGAGGAGGAGGAGGAGGAGGAGGAGGATCAGTGAGGGTGAGGAGAGTTATTATAAATACATACAGAGGGACAGAGGAGAGAGAGAGAGAGAGAGAGAGAGAGAGAGAGAGAGAGAGAGAGAGAGAGAGAGAGAGAGAGAGAGAGAGAGAGAGAGAGAGAGAGAGAGAGAGAGAGAGAGAGAGAGAGAGAGAGAGAAGGAAGAGGAGGAGGAGATAAAGGGGAGGAGGGAGAGGGATTAAAGGAAGGGATACGTTGTGAAGGGGAGAAGAGAAGCGGAAAGGGGAATGTAAATACCAGAAGAGGGGAATGAACATAGGAAGAAGTGATAAAAGAGAACAGAAAGGAAAGAAATAGAAAAATGACGTAAAAGGTAAGAGCATAGACAGAAAGACAGAAAGACAGAAAGACAGAAAGGAAGGAAGGAAGGAAGGAGTTTAGGAGAAAGGGATGATAATAATGTTTACTATGATACTACACAGACAAGATTGTAAAGATAATAATTAGTGTTTTGTGAATGAATTTACTCTACGTGTCATTCGTCTCTCTCTCTCTCTCTCTCTCTCTCTCTCTCTCTCTCTCTCTCTCTCTCTCTCTCTCTCTCTCTCTCTCTCTCTCTCTCCCCTTGCGGTGTGTGTGTGTGTGTGTGTGTGTGTGTGTGTGTGTGTGTGTGTGTGTGTGTGTGTGTGTGTGTGTGTGTGTGTGTGTGTGTGTGTGTGTGTGTGTGTGTGTGTGTGTGTGTGTGTGTGTGTGTGTGTGTGTGTGTGTGTGTGTAATGAGAAATAAACATGTTCTCTTATCTATAAATTCCCAGACCAGGCATTTGTTCATTTATTTAACTATTTATTCATTTATCTATTTACTCATTTCTTTGTTTGCCTCATTATTCACCCATCTATCTTGTATCTACCTTACTATCTATTTACCTATCGATCTATCTATCTTCTATCACTCCACCACACACTTCCTAACATCACGCAGTAAGTCACTTTTTTTTTTTTTTTTTTTTTTTTTTTGCTTATTTCTGTCTCTCTGTTCGTTCTGCTTCCTGATACAATGAAACGAGTGTTTCTGTGGGGTGAGATTACTTCCTCATCCGCTTCTAAAGGTACATTGCTGCTCATTGCTAAATCACAAACACACACACACACACACA
>NC_059302.1:3295924-3298424 GCF_017591435.1 Portunus trituberculatus | reverse complement strand
TTATTATTATTATTATTATTATTATTATTATTATTATTATTATTATTATTATTATTATTATTATTATTATTATTATTATTATTATTATTATTATTATTATTATTATTATTATTATTATTATTATTATTATTATTATTATTATTATTATTATTATTATTATTATTATTATTATTATTATTATTATTATTATTATTATTATTATTATTATTATTATTATTATTATTATTATTATTATTATTATTATTATTATTATTATTATTATTATTATTATTATTATTATTATTATTATTATTATTATATTATTATTATTATTATTATTATTATTATTATTATTATTATTATTATTATTATTATTATTATTATTATTATTATTATTATTATTATTATTATTATTATTATTATTATTATTATTATTATTATTATTATTATTATTATTATTATTATTATTATTATTATTATTATTATTATTATTATTATTATTATTATTATTATTATTATTATTATTATTATTATTATTATTATTATTATTATTATTATTATTATTATTATTATTATTATTATTATTATTATTATTATTATTATTATTATTATTATTATTATTATTATTATTATTATTTATTATTATTTATTATTATTATTATTATTATTATTATTATTATTATTATTATTATTATTATTATTATTATTATTATTATTATTATTATTATTATTATTATTATTATTATTATTATTATTATTATTATTATTATTATTATTATTATTATTATTATTATTATTATTATTATTATTATTATTATTATTATTATTATTATTATTATTTATTATTATTATTATTATTATTATTATTATTATTATTATTATTATTATTATTATTATTATTATTATTATTATTATTTATTATTATTATTATTATTATTATTATTATTATTATTATTATTATTATTATTATTATTATTATTATTATTATTATTATTATTATTATTATTATTATTATTATTATTATTATTATTATTATTATTATTATTATTATTATTATTATTATTATTATTATTATTATTATTATTATTATTATTATTATTATTATTATTATTATTATTATTATTATTATTATTATTATTATTATTATTATTATTATTATTATTATTATTATTATTATTATTATTATTATTATTATTATTATTATTATTATTATTATTATTATTATTATTATTATTATTATTATTATTATTATTATTATTTATTATTATTATTATTATTATTATTATTATTATTATTTATTATTATTATTATTATTATTATTATTATTATTATTATTATTATTATTATTATTATTATTATTATTATTATTATTATTATTATTATTATTATTATTATTATTATTATTATTATTATTATTATTATTATTATTATTATTATTATTATTATTATTATTATTATTATTATTATTATTATTATTATTATTATTATTATTATTATTATTATTATTATTATTATTATTATTATTATTATTATTATTATTATTATTATTATTATTATTATTATTATTATTATTATTATTATTATTATTATTATTATTATTATTATTATTATTATTATTATTATTATTATTATTATTATTATTATTATTATTATTATTATTATTATTATTATTATTATTATTATTATTATTTATTATTATTATTATTATTATTATTATTATTATTATTATTATTATTATTATTATTATTATTATTATTATTATTATTATTATTATTATTATTATTATTATTATTATTATTATTATTATTATTATTATTATTATTATTATTATTATTATTATTATTATTATTATTATTATTATTATTATTATTATTATTATTATTATTATTATTATTATTATTATTATTATTATTATTATTATTATTATTATTATTATTATTATTATTATTATTATTATTATTATTATTATTATTATTATTATTAATTATTATTATTATTTATTATTATTATCTATTATTATTATTATTATTATTATTATTATTATTATTATTATTATTATTATTATTATTATTATTATTATTATTATTATTATTATTATTATTATTATTATTATTTATTATTATTATTATTATTATTATTATTATTATTATTATTATTATTATTATTATTATTATTATTATTATTATTATTATTATTATTATTATTATTATTATTATTATTATTATTATTATTATTATTATTATTATTATTATTATTTATTATTATTATTATTATTATTATTATTATTATTTATTATTATTATTATTATTATTATTATTATTATTATTATTATTATTATTATTATTATTATTATTATTATTATTATTATTATTATTATTATTATTATTATTATTATTATTATTATTATTATTATTATTATTATTATTATTATTATTATTATTATTATTATTATTATTATTATTTATTATTATTATTATTATTATTATTATTATTATTATTATTATTATTATTATTATTATTA
>NC_059302.1:3288424-3290924 GCF_017591435.1 Portunus trituberculatus | reverse complement strand
AAGACGCCGGGGGAAATATTCAGCAAGCCAAATTAATCTCCGTCGCCAGTTTTCTGCGAGTTATCATTAACAGAGAGGAAAGCCTGAGAGGAAGAAAGCGAAGCATCAAGTATTGTATCAGAACATTCATACCTACACGAGTGAAGATGTGTTCACTGTTTAATTTTTCAGTACTGAGTGTATGATCTTAACGAGATTGTATTTATTGGAGTCCTGTGTGACTCTACGAAGCTAGTTATCATGTATTAGAAGACAGTCTACAGTGTTAGTCTACTGTGTTACGTTCACCGATTAAATGGGTAAGATTGGCATCGGGGAGCCGGTGAACAAAACACTGCAGGTTCAACTGGTGAGGATATGCAAAGGAGGCACTTAAGAAGCTATTTAATAACCCAATAACAAGACATGAAACCGACATACACAGATATAACAAATAAATATAACAATAAAGAATCCAACAATACCTAACAATAATACTAATCCTATATGGAGGCAATGTGGAAAACACGGGACGAAGGGTTCATGAGATGGTGACGTGGAGGTGATGTGGCGAACGAGGTAGCAAGCGGGAGGTGAGGGTAGTGGAGTATGTTACGGGCGGGCCTAACATTTCCTCCCCCCTAAGACCTCCGTAATGGGCTCATGAAGGTGGTGAGACTGGAGATCTTGATAAGGCGTCGGTGATGATGTTGTCCACCCCTTGATATGGTGGACTTCCAAGTTGAAGGGTTGAGTTAACAAAGCCCACCTAAGTATGCGTTGGTTTCGGCTCTTCATGGCGTGAAGGAAGGCCAAAAGGTTGTGATCGGTGAAGACCTTCGTAGTTTGAGGGCCAGGATGAAGGTAGCACTCAAAACGTTGGAGCGCCAGGACGAGTGCCACAGCCTCCTTCTCGATGGTGGAGTAGTCGAGTTGATGTTTCTTCAGCTTGGTGGAGTGATAGGCGATGGGATGGAGATGCCGCTTGTGGGGTCCGCTTGTAGGAGGACAGCACCCACTCCAACTCCACTCGCGTCCACTTGTAGATGGAAGGGACGGGAGTGATCTGGCGTCCAGACCACTGGCTCCGAGGAGAGGAACGCCTTAAGATGTTGGAAGGCTTGGTCACAGGTCGGGGTCCAGTGGAAGGGGACGGAAGTGCTGATAAGGTCCGTCAGGGGCGGCCAGGGTGGAGAAGTTCCTACAGAACCATCTGTAGAAACCAGCCATCCCCAAGAACCTCATGAGAGCTTTCCTGGTGGTAGGGACAGGGAAGCCAAGGATGGCCTCCACGTTTGCTCTCTTGGGGCGAACCTTGCCGTTCCCCACCACATGTCCCAGGTAGACCACCGTGGACTTCCCGAAGGTGGACTTGGCCAGGTTGATTGTAAGACCGGCTTCCTGCAACCGACCCATCAGCCTCCGGAGACGGGTCAGATGTGTCACCCAGTCGTCCGAAGTCACCACCAGGTCGTCCAGATAGGCAGATGTTCCCTCCAAGTCCTGGGTGATGTAATTTATAGCCCTCTGGAAGGTAGCGGGAGCATTAGACAAGCCGAAGGGCATCACTATTGGTATAGCCCGAAGGGGATGATGAAGGCGGATATTATTCGGGCCTCGTCCGAGAAGGGAATCTCGGTAGTAACCCTTAAGTAAATCTATGGTGGTTACAAATTTCGCTACTCCTATGCTATCTACAAGGTCCTCTATCAAGGGCAATGGGTGGGAGTCTGGTACGGTCACTTTATTCAATTTCCTGTAGTCGGTGCAAAATCCAGTACTACTATCTGGCATAGATGTTAACAGGCAGGGAGAAGCCCAAGGGGATATACTAGGTCCTGTCACGGTCGCCAATAATTACGTTCACCGGTTAAATGGGTAAGACTGGCATCGGGGAGCCGGTGAACAATAAAAAAAAAACCACTGCAGGTTCAACTGGTGAGGATATGCAAACAGGGCACTTAAGAAAGTACTTAATAACCCAATAACAAGACACATGAAACTGACATGCACACATGACAGATAAACAATAAATAATCCAACTTAACAATACCTAATAATACTAATCCTACATGGAGGCAATGTGGAAAAACCGAGACGAGGGAAGTGATACTTATGAGGTGTCGCAGTGGTGAAGTGTTGCGTGATGTGGATCCCACGGTAGTCCAAGAGGCGTTGTGTTCACTGGGTGAGGCTTTGACCTCGATTAACTTTCAAAAATGAGGGAGCTCGCTTAACACTTCCGCTTGAGTCGAATGGGGCCGTGAATCCAACTTCGGGACAGTAGCAGGGCTTCATGAGACGGTGATGTGGAGGATTCATGAGACGGTGACGTGGAGGGGAGGTGGAGAGGTGGCGAACGAGGTAGCAAGCGGAAGGAGGTGAGGGTAGTGGAGTATGTTACTGGCGGGCCGTAACAGATTTACAACAACCCACGTTAGCAAACTCCTCACATGTGATGATAAAAATTACACTTTAACACCGGAAGAAACATACACAGGGTTATGAGACACCAGCGTGA
>NC_059302.1:3233424-3283424 GCF_017591435.1 Portunus trituberculatus | reverse complement strand
AAACGACACAACACCGCGCACATAATCTTGGTTCTGGGATGTATTATCAATTTGTGACGATTGTTTTCTTCTTCCTCTTTATGTGAGTTAATTTTATTCATCTAAGATATAAAGTGAATATACAAGTTTATAAATATACAGGAACATTTGAAAGAAAAGACCATGTTTTGATGCAGAATTTGAACAAAACATTAGTGAAGATTGTCTGTATGTATTATGTCTCCTGTCTTACGTCTCAGACGCTTGTCAATTTATATCATGTCTCGCAATGTCTTCTCTGGAACTACAACTCATTTTTTCACACTTTATCTTCTTTTCTTTCGTGAAATGTTCGAGCAAACTATCACATCACATTGTAATAGATCGGCAGCAAGCTACTACAACACCACAAACTCGTGTCTCTCTTTTAAAGTAGCACCAATGGATTCGTCAAGAGAGACAGTAGGTGAAACATAGGTAGTATTTATGCTTTATACAAGGACTGCTTTCAGAACCATTGGGCATTCTCCTATACACGCTTACATACATGTTCAAATAATACAAATAATATATCATAAACAAGGATCAATACTCTCGCTTTAAATTCAAACGGAGCTGCTGCACTCCCTTTTTTCCACTAACTCGTTGAAAATTATTTGTCCGCAAAAAGGAGCTAATTATTTCACACAGTACTGAATAATTTTGTCATTGTCTTTATCGCTCCGTATTTTGACATGTTTCCTGACGAGTTTTCATTTGGCGAACGTGAAAGTATGATGCACGGCGGTACGAAACAAAGGAGAGGGAAAAAAATTAATGGAGAGTTTTTACCAATTGAGAGAGAGAGAGAGAGAGAGAGAGAGAGAGAGAGAGAGAGGCAAAATAAAACGACGGATTGATTAAAAGACATACAGAACACAGGCACAAACAGATAGACAGATTGAAAGGCATACTAACTGATACGGCAACACACACACACACACACACACACACACACACGAGCAGACAATATTTCTCAATGTAATTTAATGTTTTGCTCCCTCTACGCCTTGTTTCTATTCCTGTCAAGAGCGAATATTCACGTGAAATAACAGCAAAGAATTGTACACACATATGCCAAACCGTGGTGTAGATGAGAGGGCACCCTTTAACCCCTTCAGTACCAGGACACGTTTTCATATTTCTTTTACTTACTATTTGGTGATTTTATACAGCCTCAGAAACTTATTTGGGGTTTAAAATAGTAAAGACTCTGGCCATTAATCTTTTGACCTCCATAGACCCTTCGTAATGTAAATAAAATGGTCTAATCACATCAAAAACTCAAGGTAAAAAATGCGTCCCAGTACTGAAGGGGTTAATACGAATGGCTAAAGAGTATGGGTGGAGATGACATAGTTCAGTGACTTAAGTGCAAAGGACTTTGATATATATACTGGTATTGCAAGTACTCTCTCTCTCTCTCTCTCTCTCTCTCTCTCTCTCTCCTGGTCATGATTAATTTAGTAACAGTTTAAATTGTTGATTATAATGAACTCTTTACACTGGCAAGTTAACCTTATTATTGCTGGCACGCCTTCATGTTTTTGTGATGACCTTAGAAAGTGTACAAAATACTGGTGGTGGTTACTGGTGGTTACTGGCGACTGGTGAGCTGCTTTGCCAACAGACGGAAGATAGACTATATTACGTAATGATGTCCGTTCTCTCTCTCTCTCTCTCTCTCTCTCTCTCTCTCTCTCTCTCTCTCTCTCTCTGTGTGTGTGTGTGTGTGTGTGTGTGTGTGTGTGTGTGTGTGTGTCGCACGTTTTAGGAATAATGATACACAGCTGTCTAACAATAGCTAATGATTGTTTTGTTTTGTTTCCTGCTGGGCACAGCACAGCTTTACAGCTTCACGCATCTGGGTAAGAATGACAAGGAGAATTAAGACATGAAGGATGATGTACAAGAAGAGTACAAGAAGCTCGACATAGCAACATACAGTAAAGCTGATATTGTGCGGTTAAAGAGATGAATCACTGTAACCCTTAAAGTTGTTGCTCTTTGCGTTATTCAATCCGCGTTTCTCATATAATCTAGTTTGTAAACATGTCTCCACTCTCTGAGATTCATTGCAGGGTCTGTCCTCAGTCAGCATAGGTACCCATGGAAGCTCACCAGACGAGTAAACCTGTTGACTAAATTGTTGGTGGATTTTATCATATACTCGTAATGCAAAGATGACCACAGTCTGTGTACTCTGTTAACGTCTCTAGAAAGATACACTAATTACTGCCTCATTCAGCCCAACACGAAGTCACAAGCCAGGAGACGCCTCGCCGCCCCCACCCTGTAGTATATTATACCACGCTAGCGAAGTCTCAGGGTGACAGGATACAGTAATTTGCCCGAACCATAAACTTCGTGGACGTCCTCTTGAGGTTTGTCATGGCAGATTATCCCTTGTCAAGACAAACATGCCCTGCTCTTGACAAAACTCGCAGTCCCAGAGCACAGGCTAGTCGATATACCGATACTTATTTCGAGAATCGCATAAAAGCCCACGATGCCTCGCACTGTATCAAACTGAACTCAAACCGGACATTGTGTTGTAAAACTGAAAGTATATAGTTTGATTAGCGGGCGACATAAATCAAGCATTTGTGTATGCGTAAGACACGCAGCAAAATTGAGTGGTATCGACCGTGTGTGTGTGTGTGTGTGTGTGTGTGTGTGTTTTTTTTTTTTTTTTGTGTGTGTGTGTTTCTTCGCTGACATACTCGTTCCATCATGGCAAGAAATAATGCCTTTTCCTATCAATGTGGAGGATTCTTCTAAACAAAATAGCACGTCAAATTGTCTCAGAGCATGCCAATATGGAGTCAAGACACCGGTCATTTTCTACAAGCATGTCCATAAAAGGGATAAGAATTACTTGAAAGTCTCTTGCAAAAAATCCGTAAGGTGTGGGTGAGGAGAAAAGCATAACGTTAGCAACTTCAGAGGAGCAGTAACCATGAAAGTAGAAGCAGATAACAGCAAGAGGAGGAACACTGAGGCAGAATGTAAGACTTCGTTATTGGAAAAAAAAAAAAAAAGTAACATAGATACCCTTTGACTTCATCATGTTCTTCACACACACACACACACACACACACACACACACACACACACACACACAAGACATAGGACATACTTGAAAGTGACTTCCGACATCCAGTATCTGAGAAGAGAAAGAGTATTAATCTATATACAAACCGAAATTATGTGGCCCGGTTTATTTATTTATTTTTTCTTGTGTGTGTGTGTGTGTGTGTGTGTGTGTGTGTGTGTGTGTGTGTGTGTGTGTGTGATTCAGAAAACTGTGAAATGCAAAAATTACACTTCGTATCTATTGATGTTTGCTAAAGGACAAAAAATGTTTCTGAATACGTTATGCTGTAATCGAAACCGTATTTGCATAATGTACAAAATATTCCTAAATCGGATCAGAAAACACTCAACATGCATGATTTCAGCTTCACTACGCAAAGGCAGTTTTTTTTAATTCATCACAAACCAGCCTTTCCGTCTCTCCCGCACCACTATACCACGTCCTCCTTATACAGCTTGGCGCGTGAGATAATGCAGCCGCTGCCACAGTGACGCCATCTGAATCACCCCGACAAGGTGCCACTTTATCACGCAACAACGCAGCCGTCCCTGGGAACCTTAATTAAGCAGTTTCGGGAATACGTGAGGATGTTTATCGACAAATTTTTGTGGAAGGAACATGAGGTGTGTTTTAAGGACAACTTCAAGAATACACTACTACAATTTTGTTCAGAGAGAGAGAGGGGGATTCAGAGCTCACGTAAACAAACCTTCCTTTCTTAGACTCCGGAGACTCCTCAGATACGAAAATTCTCCCTCTCGTTTGCATTTACACACACACTCCACCTCGAAGCAGCGAACTCTTGCCTTCGCTTTTCCCTCAGCGGAACGAGCCGGCGGTATCCTTGGCTCCCCTCCTCACGCGGCCAATTGAACAAGACCATTTGCATCTAGCGGGAAGCAGCGATGTTTCTAAGGAGCATACTCTGAAACGCTTCTGCTCTATACCTCCACTACTTCAAAGGGCTCCAGTTAAAGTTACACGAGGTTTCAGGGTGTTTTTTTTTTTACAGTTCTAGGGACTGATTGATAACATTTCTACATTACTAACTGGAGAAATACTCTTGAGACCCGGGCTTATCACCTATGTGGCCTTAGAGGATAGTAGAGGTGAGAGAGCGAAGCGTTTCAGAATGCAGGGTTTAAGTCGACGGTTGCTCTCTGTTTCCTCCGACGCCCCACCGCCACCTCATTTCCTTCTCGCCTCACAAGACTGCCTCCCCCACCCGCGTCACTTATTACACACGCGTCATGTCTCACCGCGGTGCATCTGTTACCATACACGCTCTCACACCCGTCCACTTCTCACCAGTATGCGGACGTTTGTTCTCTCTCACCAACGTTCCCACTGACACCGCATCGTCTCGTCGCCTGCATTGCCATCTTGTTGTTGTTGTTGTTGTTGTTGTTGTTATTGTTGTCGGTGGTAGTGATGGTGTCGGTGGTGAGGTGGTGAGGGCCCCAGTAAATTATTGCCTTTTTTCACCATCATTTACTAGAATTCATAACATTTTTCAAGCGTTTTATTGTAGTTCATGACTTTGTTAGCTACTTTTGTGTTTGGTAAAGATAGGCTGTGTGTGTGTGTGTGTGTGTGTGTTCTTCATTAGTATGATCAACTATTGCCTGTCCATCATTTTCAGGTTCATATATTTATTTACTTTCTTGCTCTCACTGCATAATGATATTCGAATGTGTCCTGTCGCTAAGGATACTAACACAACATTTAAAGTGCTGGCATTTTACAGTGAATTAAAGTGCTTCCGTTGAAATGTCTCTCTCTCTCTCTCTCTCTCTCTCTCTCTCTCTCTCTCTCTCTATATATATATATATATATATATATATATATATATATATATATATATATATCGTCTTCAGTGAAATAAAATTAAAAGAGGGCAGTTCGAGACCGGCTTTTAACCTTACTTCACTTTAATGAGAGAGAGAGAGAGAGAGAGAGAGAGAGAGAGAGAGAGAGAGAGAGAGAGAGAGAGAGAGAGAGGTGCGGAGGAAGAGGAGCAAGAGGACCCAAGAAGGCTGCCAGGGAGTTTCCAGTCGGGTGGTCGTCTTGGATTGAACTCGTTAGCGTGCGAGTGGCCAGGACGGCGGAAGGCTGGCGCTCGGCGGCTGGAATAACAAAGTGATTCTTGTGTACAGCAGCAGATCACCGCAGAGAGAGAGAGAGAGAGAGAGAGAGAGAGAGAGAGAGAGAGAGAGAGAGAGAGAGAGAGACATAAATAGGTAGATTGATAGATAATCAGACAGAGACAGATTATGAGATTATAAGATGAAAATCATTGTACATGCAGTGTTTTATAGTGTAGGTAGAATACAGCTAATATAAGTCTCTTTCTAAATGGCATTTTGCTATTAATGGTTATTTTAAAAATCATTGAAAACCCCAACAGTCACCCTATAGAAATCGTGTTACTTAGGTACAAATTAGTCGAAGTATTGCTGAAATCTATGATATACCGTGATATTGCAATAACCATGGTGAACTTTCCGTCTTTATTTCTATTTTTGTTTTCAGGGTATTTTGGAGGCTAGGGGTTTGGTTTGGTGTTGAGTGTAATACACTGTACGTGTATGTTTGCCGGAAACACATGCTATGATGCCGAGCCAATATTACGGCAGATGTGCAGCACGCACTGCCCCGGTCAACGTATGACACGTAGCAATGCATGCACCTCTGATGCTGCACTTTTCAGTTGTTCTATAAAGGCACATAAGTTCACTCCTTGATTATTCATACTATAGAGTAGATACTTTCAAATTCACCATCATGCCTGTGGATGAATGAAATTTGAATTTGATGCCGCAAATCAACTTTACTAACATTTCGGCTCCCTATTTAATTTCCAATAGCCGAAGGTTTATGCGCATAAAATATTTTTCCCATAATCAAAATTTAGTCTAGTAATATAAACCAGTGTACTTAGCAAAGATCTGTGGGTGTGGTAGGGGAAGAGGAGACGAAATGAGAGGAAACAGCCGAAGTGCATGAGTCGAGTTGCCTCCCGTCAGCTGTTCGTGGTCAGCAGACTCGAGCTTCCACTACTATGGATATCTTATTTCACTGTGCCATAGTTGTGTTTTCACTCATTATTTCCTCCACATCTGCTGGGGAGTGGAGGACGCACGAATATGTGGTGAGGGAGCACTCCTTGGTGAAGCCCTATCAAGGTAAGAACACTAAGATGAAGTGAAGCTTGGGTGTTGACGTGACTCAGCCCGGCCCCAATCACGTCTATCTGATGCACCCCTCAGTTCCACGTGTACTGGGGGCATGTATGGCGGCTATGATCATGTTTAGAAGTATTGGAAGTGTAGATGAATTAAAACTCGCTTGTATGAAGCTTGGGATTAAGTTGTTTATGGGGATTTGTTGTTCTGTGTACCAGGTAAGAAGCTCACATGCCGGTGTTGGGCTTAGTATCAAATGTTTGACTTTGTTTCAGTTCATTATTATTGTATGTGCAAAGTTAAGGTATATTTTAGCTGGTTACAAATGATTAGGTCAGGTTAGTTTACCGAAGGGGGCTTTGTTAGGTTAGGGAGCATCAAGGTCGGGAGTAGTGGTTAAAACTACAAATTTACCCATCATAATTGTATAAGCTAGGATAAGATGTGTCGTCAGTCTAACAGAATTTGAGTTAAAAATGTGAATCTGCATTTACAAAGGTAGAGTGCATAGCAATTAGGCAGATACAGTGTGTGAGGAACCCTTGATATCCATAAGAAGTTATGTGGTTAATTAAGAATGGCTTCCATCACAAGACTTCCCACTGAACACAGACACTCTGCCTCAGCTCCGTGAGATCTAAGCTTTACTATGAGGTGATATGTTTTACACAGAAAGTCACAAGATTAGCTGAAGAAAGAAAGGAAAGATAATATTTTCCTATTTTCTCTTGTTTTCCTCCTTTTTCTCTTAATACTCAAGCATATAAGCATGTTCCCCGCACCATTCTACCCCAATAGGAAAGTTATCATTTTGTACCCTTGGTCTTTTCATACCATTTATTGTGTACCATGTACGAAATGCACTTCCTGGTTGGACTTCTCCCCCAGCTGGGAGATTAGGTTAGATTAGAGATGACCTGAAGGACAGTACAAAGTGACCAAGGAATGGCACAAAACAACCAAGAAGTTAAAAGAATTTGTTACTCTTAAAAACCATTAATGACTTTTTAATATTACCCCAATTGGCTTATTTTATTTACTTTTATGTATAAATGACTTCAGAATTCATTTTACTTGTGTAGTTACTCAGGATAACCATGTTATGTCCTGCCACAGTGAGGAACCACTCAAAAAAATTACATCCTCCACACAAGAAAGTATATATGCACTCAAATGGTCCAGACACCTAAACAAATAGTTTTCTCTAATTATGTGGGCTGTTATGTCGTAGATGCTTTACCCATTGATAGTCTCTTCACATAAAGACAGGAATTTCAGTAGTTATTACTCTCAATCAAACACCACAAAAACATTAAAATTGCAGCACCAGAGGCAGGAGGCATTGCCACCAAACCATTAGTCCACAGACTGTCCTTCACGCTATCAATGACTTCCCTTTGTTTTCAGACGTCAGAGCTGACATGACTGTTTTCCCTTTTCTGGCAGATGTGAAATTATTGGAATCTGTTTAATGGAGGTGGATGAAGCAAGTGTGGAGTTTATTTCACTCTTTAACTAGTATTTGAATAGACAGATAGATGCCTTTGAGAATAAAATGTCATAATTTGTTGACATTTAAATATTATGGCTTCAGTTTAGACTTCGTACATTCTTCAAGTTTCTTAGAAAAAAAATCTTTCATTCATGTTGATGTGATTGTCTTACTTTCACAGGTATGGGCACTACCATACCATACTGGGACTTTCTTGGGTCCACGATGGTGACCAATAATTACATCAGACTAACAGGAGACATTCAGAGCCAACGCGGGGCGGTGTGGAACACGGTAGGATGTTACTTGCGAAATTGGGAAATGCAGATACATTTCAAAGTCCATGGACGAGGGAAGGATCTATTTGGTGATGGATTTGCCTTTTGGTAAGCGATTTAAAAACTTAATTGTTATGGTTCTAAGGGATTTTTAAGGTTCTCATTTGGATATGATTTTATCACAAATTGGAAAGAATTTTGTAAACACCATTGAAGAAGATAATGTATACAATATCCGTGTTTATTGATAATGCTGATGTCAAGAGTTTATTAAGAGCTGTTGCCTCCGAAGGTATGTGAAGGATCCCATGCAAGAAGGAGATGTGTTTGGCAGCAAGGATTACTTCAGTGGCCTGGCAGTCATAATGGACACCTACAGCAATCACAATGGACCTCATAATGTAAGTTTGAATGTTGTATGATAGCAACAAATTTCAGACAGACCAGGCAGTAGACAGACAGCTTTTGGAGGAATTGGGAGAGGAGGAACTGGCAAACAGGCAGGCTAGCAGATGTATCATTTACTTCAGTCACTATTGTCTCATTAGAAATTCATGTTAATCAATCAATCAATGTCTTCCTGTTCACATAATTTTACTTTATAGTCATTTCTTTTCACATTGTTATGCTTTCCTTCCTCCTATCCTTCTGTTTCATTTATGTCTATTCTTTTGCTCTCTCTCTCTCTCTCTCTCTCTCTCTCTCTCTCTCTCTCTCTCTCTCTCTCTCTCTCTCTCTCTCTCTCTCTCTCTCTCTCTCTCTCTCTCTCTCTCTCTCTCTCTCCTCCTTTGTTAAATATTTAATAATGAAGGATATTTCAAATTGTTGTGAAAGGAGTTATAAAAGTAGATAAATGTTTGAGTAAAGTACAATTTTCAGTATGTTTCATTATTCACATCATCTGATCTCTTGTAAAGTGTGGTGCATATTAAAGCACTCAACATGAATCTCTCTTCTGTACAGCATGGCCACCCATACATCTCTGCAATGATTAACAATGGCAGCCTTCACTATGACCATGACCGGGATGGCACCCACACCCAGCTCAGTGCTGGCTGTGTGTCTAAGTTCAGGAACCTTGACCATGATACATTTGTTTCAATTAAGTACGTCCATGACACACTGACAGGTGGGTAACTTTGGTTGTTAAGATTACTACCATGAAAGGTAGCATATAAAATGTGTCTCTGTGTGTGTGTTTGAATTCATTGTGATTCAAATATTTAGTGAAAATTCTAGTTGATTCTATTTGTGGTTTGTGTTTCAGTGTCCACGGACATTGACAACAAGCAGCAGTTCAAGCAGTGCTTCTCTGTCTCTGGGGTGAAGCTTCCTGTTGGTTACTTCCTGGGTGTGTCAGCAGCCACAGGTGACCTGAGTGATACCCATGACATCATCTCCCTCAAGATGTTTGATCTCTCCACACCTGATGATGTAAGCAAAGGCACATCTACAAAACTATTATGTACTGAGCATTTAGATTTGGCAACTTTGTGGTTTCTTCTCTCCATTACTGTCAAATCTGTCTTTGTCGAATATCTTTATCTTTGTTCAGAATTAATCTGAATACATGTACTTTAACAAGAGTGAGATATAATGAAAAATTTTTGCTTTTTAGTGATGATATCAGTGATTTTGGTATACAGGACCCAACGCCTGCTTTTTGGGTCAGGTGGAGGGGGAGTGACCAAGGTCACTTCCTCTCTGGAAACTATCCACAATGGAAACTTCTCCCACATTTTGGCATGTGCCCCTGTATGCTTCACTTTCAAAGAAAAGAACGTACATACTGTGAGAATTAGTATTTCTTAGAAGAAAATGTTAGTGGAGAGCCTTTAATTCCAACCTCAAGAGGAGTTGCTCCAGTGTCAGCTCAGCAATTGTTTGTTAAATCTGTCCAGTCTGCTCCAGGTTAAAGCAGGATTGTGTGAGACATTTCATCAGAACAGTTTGTATTTGCATCACTGCCAAAGGACTGCAGTACTGGGACAAATGTTCATTAGAGAGAAAGAAAGAGAGAGATTTGGCCATAGGATGAGGATGGTGAAGACAAAGGTATTCTCAGTCAACCTTGGTGTGATGTAGGTTGAGATGGCAGTACAGTGGAAGACCAAATTCCTAAGGTTCCATGTGTAAATGCTCAGTACAAAGTAGTTTGATGTTTTCATTTAGCATCATTAGAACAGTTCAAGTCTGTAGTAAAGGAAAAGGATGTCAAATGAATTATCTTTTGTTTTTTCATATGTAACCTCATCAAATGCTTCTTTCCTGAAAACTTATATTGATTGGATTAGTTAAATGATTCCTCTGGTGTAGTGGTTTTTATGAAAATGGTAATAGGATGTCATGTAATTAATCTTTCACCATATACAGTATTGTAACAATACCTCTGAATTACAGGACATATTGGAGGAACGTGCCAATATAATGCCCTCAGCTTCATTTTTTGAAGCTCCTAGAGGTAAGGTTCTTACTGAGAGCTTCTCATTATATCATTATGTGAGCTCTTTCCAAGAGCTGAGTTTCCTAAGTAAAGTGATGTTAATTGGCCTACACAGGTACATACATTTAGTGAATTGTCTCATCACATAATATTTAATAATTTCTTTTCACATGAGAAGTTTTATGCAGTTGACAACTTTCTGATAAAATATAGATATTTTCTAATATAACACAAAAGTTTATCTGAAGGTAGAAAGAAATTAGATCAAACCCTTGATTGGGAGAACAAAGTACATCTTAAACATAGGGACAATAATGATCATCAGGGCCCTAGGTAATGTCTAGGGTCTTTCTAATGGAGAGGAGCGGAATGAACTTTTGCTGCGTTTTCAACATTTACATGCTCAAGATTAGGAAAATTCACATTTATTTTGGTGATAGATGTCTGGTTAGATTTGCACTAGAATATAGTGTTCAGTTGTTGTTAAGATGCTACATTTTTTCCCACCAGACCACGTGGAAGATCCCAAACCTTCCTCTCTGAGTACTGGCAAGCAGGTGGTGCTGCTGATAGTGGGTGTAGTCCTCATCTGTGCCTGTGTTTTCATAGGAGGACTCATCTACTCCAAACAACAGGAGCAACAACGCAAGAGATTTTACTAAGATGTGGCTTGTAAATTATGTATGTGTGTGTGTGTGTTTGTGTTTGTGTTTGTGTATGTGCTCACTTGTGTGCACATAGTTTTAGTTTTTTTTATTTGATTGCAGGTTCATGCATTCACTTTTTAGCTCAAATAATCCTTAATTTCAGTTTCATCTCATGAAATTAAAAATACTTTAAAGGGAAATATTCTTTGAAATTACTATTTGCAAGTGTGTATATTTTGGAATGAGGGCTAGATTGGTAGGAAGCTGTGTACTGTACATCGGTGTATATTAGTGAGCACTTGTAATGTAACTGGACTTTTTTTTTGACATATGAGGAATGTGTTGAACATCTAAGAGTTGTATGTACTTACAAAAAAAAATACAGTTTTGAAAGGAAAGCATGTAGGGCATTAGACTCATGAGATACAAATCTATCAGGATTGGTCCTTTGTTGTCCATCAACTCAGTAGTGTCTAAGTTTGGTTGGTACACTGTAGACAAAGACATTAGCCAGATAGACCATCTTGAGATAATAAAGGGAAGTGGGACCTGCCTAACTCTCATAAACCTGGACTATCTCACTATGGGTGCTGTGAATATACTAAATAACACTTCTGATTCTTTGATTCTCCAGTAATTATAGGCTTGGCCCTTGGTTTGAGATTGAGTTGCTTAACTTTACTACCTGTTAAACTAAGAATGTTGATTTAGTTTTGCCCTATTAGACATGAGGCACCACTTGTTACTGGGAAGACTGCCATACAACTCTATCAGTTGGATTTCCTGAAGGTAGTTATCTGTTACCTGTGGTTTTCTGTCACTCAGATAGTGTTTAGCTCAGGAAACATGTTTTTAAGGGAATGGGTCAACTTAGTAAAAATATAATAATAGTAATAACTTTAATGTTGTGGAATGTTTCTTCTCCACTTCCATGATTGAATGTAATGGCCATCTTTGCTTCTACTTGTGTAGAAGAATGGCTTGAATTTGTTTTAGTTTTCTTTTTCACTTATGAGAGGTGTCCTTAAACTTATTGAAATTAGAGAGGTAATGAAAATTATTTTGGAGTGAAAAAAAAAATAGACAAAAGTAAACAGGAAGTAGGAATCCAGATGAAAGCATTAAGTTCTTTTAAGTGGATCTCTCTCTCTCTCTCTCTCTCTCTCTCTCTCTCTCTCTCTCTCTCTCTCTCTCTCTCTCTCTCTCTCTCTCTCTCTCTCTCTCTCTCAGGGATGTTCATCATATTGAGGTTTGGAATGTCTGAGTAATTGATTGATTAATTACATGAAAGCCCTTTAGTTGTTACTTTAGTATATATATTTTTTCCTGCAATAATATTTTCTTTTACATTTTGGCATTCAGTGTGCATGCCATACTCCACCTTTTGACTAAGACTTTCAGCCAATAAATCACACTTTTAAACAGAGCACATTTGTTTCTGTCAGTGCTCCATTTTTACCAATGCTTGTACATGTCTGGTATGCTTGTGTTATGTAACACATCTCATTTAATATTTAATCATAAGAATAATGCATGTAGAAGGAATGTGCTTGTCATAGCATAATTCTTTTGTAAGTTGCATCATGCCATAAACAGACAACATAACAAAGGTAAGTGCACACTGGCACAACAGCCCTCTAAGTGAGTTTATAATCCCATGTTCTGACATCTCATGGGTATAACTGATATTTTGGAATGTTGAAAACTCCATGATAATCCCCGGACAAATCATTAGAATCTGGTCTTCACTGTGAACTTGCAATATGAACATGGTATGGCCCATATCAAAGATATGTTGTTGAGTAAATTTGTAAACTTCTCCAGTAGACTGCACCTCTCATTAATTTAAGGAATGTCAGATCCAGAAGCTCCGTCCTGTCACCTCCCTTCTTGGCAGGGCAGGTGACTGGTACACTTCGGCATATTTGCATAATTGCATCAGTATGGCTGTTGGTGCACCACATCTTCAGAAGCAGAAATTTGGATAGAATGTCAGTTGCACACATTCTCAAGTCTTCTCAGTTATATCTTAATGTGAACTTTTTGTGCACCCTTTGCATGATTATAAAATTCATTTTTCCTCTATATTAGATTGTTATAGTCTTATCAAGTTATAATGATGCAATATGATATAACAATGCCAGCCATTTTCCCTACAATTTTTATTCAACATAGCACAATGCAGTTCTTTTCAGTCACAAGTTTTTATGCCAGTCTTGAAGAGGCTGTCATGTTAGTGTGTGCTCATCTTGAAGTTAAACATTTATGATGTAAATTATAACAGTTTTGTATGTGCTGTACATTTCTTAGAATTAGACTCAGTCTTTCATAAGATCTGTAGCTGAAACGATAGCATATTTTTTATAAGATGTAAAGTACCTGTAAATTGATAGAAGCATTAGCAATTGATTATCATTAATATGCATATCAGAATAACGTCACAGGACAATTTTGAAGATGTCTGTTCTTCAGAAAATATCTCTGTAATGTCTGCATGAAAGAGACTCCATTGATAACTATTAAAATTAATACATAACAGAATGCTAAGGGAATTACATAATACATAATCCTGTCCATAATTTGTTGTAATGCATAATTTGAGAAGAAATTACAGAATTAATTATTTCTTTGAATTTTATAATGTAATATATGTAATTAAATAAGATATTGCAACATTAAAGGTATTTCACATAATATTTTCAGTTTAGTATGCTTAATCTAAGAAAGCAGAATTCCCAAGACAAAAGAACTTGCATACTACATTCTTTCATGTAAACCTAATTATGTCCACAAATACAAAATGCCAAACAAAAAAAGGCAGGACATTAATTAGTGAAAGTATATATATATATATATATATATATATATATATATATATATATATATATATATATATATATATATATATATATATATATATATATATATATATATATATATATATATATATATATATATATATATATATATATATATATATATATATATATATATATATATATATATATATATATATATATATATATATATATATATATATATATATTATATAAGTTCTAAGTTCTCCATTGTAATTTTTGTATGCTACAATATGCAAGTGTTATGGATATTTTCAAGCATAATGGAAACAAAAAAGTTGATCTGAGTGCAGGACAAATTAGTCAATAGAGAGCCTTGGTGTGGACTGAGCCTCTGATCAGACAGTGCGAATTAACCAAAGACAAACACCACTGTCCAAGTGACGTGGTTAGGCATGAATGTCTTACTACACAGTGTATCCAGAAATAGTTTATTCAAAAGCCCTTGTTCTGCATGAGAAAAATCAATGAAAAGGACATCATCCGTGACATACAGGGCTGTAGAATGTGTCAGTATTACCTGCATTTTAAAAGGTGACAAAAAAGGAAGGAAGGGTATTGGGGATTCTTGCAGTAAATGTAACATTTCAATGACAATATTTTTGTTTTATTTTTCCCTCTTGCATGATCTGGAAAGGTAGCTATATATATAAACAGTAGATTTCGTTCAACTTTTCACCTTTCTTGAAATAGGCATTAAGAATAAAAATTTAGTATTCTAAACTCTTTTGGATTGCTCCTATTGTGAAATACTACTTACTACAAATGTGAATATACAAGTTTAATGTATCTTTAATGGAGAATTTTAACTGATAAAATAGACCACATATACTGTATAAATAACTATCATTGAAAATAAAATAAGGCTTGAGGAGAAGGTAAAAGACAGCAAGAGATGCAACATTGTTGTGATAAGAAAAGCTGAAGACATTTCGAAGAGCAGAGTTGATAGGAGGAAATGCTTCTGATTCTAACCTGTTTAACAGAGTAGTGTGAATGGAACTCCATATATGAAAAAAAGTATTCCATATCTAGATAGATAAGGCCCCTGTACAGAGTTAGCTGCTGGGTGTTAAGAAAAATCTGGTGACAACTCTTGAGCACCTAACTTCATAGATGCTGTTTTAGCTAAAAATAAGATGTGAAATTTCCAGTTTAGGGAATTAGTAAAAGGTACATTGAGGATATTCAGTGTATAAGATGGGGACAGCTCAGTGTCAGTGAAGAAGAGAGGATGGTTATGTAGAATGTTGTAATTAGAATTTGATATAAGCAGTCAAGAGGTTATTAAATTGTATGGACTCCCACAGACAGAAATGTAGAAAATATACTAACAAGAAATAATAAATAAGGTAAACACAATGTTCAAATATACTCCACAGACTTTTCAGATAAAGTAAGAGCAATGAATGAAATAGTGGATGTAAGGAGAGCCGCAATACACATTGCTTGATGACTGGCTCATGGGCAGCAGATGGTGCACTGATTGGCTCAGGTGTTGCTTGCTCAGCTACTGGATGACAGGATAACAGTTATACTGGCAAGTATTGTTCTCCATTCATATGCATGAAAGCTGGGGAGGGCAAATTTACATTATTTACCTGCTCTTTTCCGTAACAAAAACTCACCATTAGATTATATAGGAAGGGAGAGCAATTCTCGTGGTACCAAAGATCCTGTTTTCTTTAGGTAATGAGTTTGCTTTGTGTTTCCTTGGTCATTTTACAAAATACCTAGCCATTATACAAAATGACCAAATTCATGATCACATTGTAAAATTATCTTGACATTTTGCAAAAAGACCAAGATTTTGGGCAATGTACAGTATTAACGTTGGTCAGCTTACAAAATGTTCAAACAGCAGGTAGCCGTAAGGAAAAAAAGCAAGTAAACGATAGAAGGTAAGTATAGGTGTGTGTGTGTGTGTGTTGTGTTGTGTGTGTGTTATGTTGTGTGCGTGTGTATTTACCTAGCTGTATTATAAAGGGTTGGAGCGGAGCTCATAGTGTCCTGTCTCCATATCTCCATTTATATAATTTTTCTTTAAAGCTATGAACATTATGTGCTGTAAAAACTTCATCACTCAATGCATTCAACTTTTCCACCGTTCTATGTAGAAAACTGTATTTTCCATTATCCTTCACACACTGCTTCTTCCTGATCTTCCTTCCATGTCCTCTTGTCCTTCCAGCTTCATCTGCCACCAGCACCAGGTCTTGCTTGTCTATCTTTTCAATGCCATTAACTATTTTATACATTATTAGATCCCCCCTTTCTATTCTATCTTGTAAGGTTGGCAATCCCATTTCCTTCAGTCTTTCTTCATATGTTAGGTCCTTTATTTCTGGCACCATCTCTGTAGCTATCCTCTGGTTTTGATTTTCTTATATCCTTTTTCAAGCTTGGCGACCACACCACTGCTGGATATTCCAACTGTGGACGTATCATACTCATAATAATTTTTTTCATCATATCCTTGTCCAGGTAATGAAATGCCACCCTAATATTAGCCAACATTTTATACATTGTTCCAAGTATTTTACTTATGTTTTTCGGGGCTCTGCGTTTCTTGTATAACCACTCCCAGATCTTTTTCTTCTTTAGTCTTCATTATTTGTTCCTCTTCCATCAAATAGTTCCATACTGGTCTTCTCCTACTCTTTCCTAATTTCCATTACATGGCATTTCTTGGCATTAAATTCTAACTTCCACTTCTTACTCCACTCATAAATTCTGTCTATATCATCCTGCAGTAGCAAACAGCCTTTTTGGGTCTTAATTATTCTTAACAATTTTGCATCATCAGCAAATAAATTGATATAGCTGGTCACTCTATACTGTATGTTGTTTACATATACCTGGAACATAATGGGGCCTAACACTGACCCCTGCAGCACTCCACTTGATACATTACTCCATGATGAGTATGTATTCCTGATCATAGTTCTCATCTCTCTGTCTGTCAAGTAATTTCGTGCATGTGTGTGTGTGTGTGTATTTACCTAGTTGTATTGTACAGGGTTCGAGCAGGGCTCATAGTGTCCTGTCTCCATGTCTCCATTTATCCAATTTTTCCTTAAGGTAATGCACATTATGTGCTGTAACAACTTTATTTTTCAATGCATTCCACTTCACCATTATGTGTGGAAAACTGTATTTTCCAATATCCTTCATACACTGCCTCATCCTGATCTTCTTTACATGACCTCTTGTCCTTCTATCTTCTGTCACCAGCACAAGGTCTTCCTTGTCTATCTTTTCAATGCCACTGACTATCTTGTACATTGTTATTAGGTTTCCTCTTTCTCTTCTATCTTATAAGACTGGTAGTCCCATTTCTTTTTGTCTTATTTTTCCATTTATGAATCTGTAGAACAATTTTGGTTGTTCCTTACATTTTTCGACAATGTCCTTTTCATAGTTCCTTTCTTCTTCCTTTCTCACCTTAGCATATTCGTTTCTTGCTGTTTTGAAATTTTCCTTATTTTCTGGATTTCTGTTTCTTCTCCACCTTTTCCATGCTCCATCTCATTTCTCCTTTGCCCTAGCACACCTTGCATTAAACCAATCTTTCTTTCCTTCTTCTTTAGGTCTATATTTTGGGACATATTCCCTGACTTCTGTTTTGTATATTTCCAAAAATAAGTTATATTTCTCTTGAACCGTTTCTGAGTTTTCCATCTCCTCCCAGTTTACGTTTTTAAAATAGCTCTTGTGGGTGTGTGTGTGTGTTGTAGTTTTACAGGACCAGGGCTTTATGCTCGTGTGGCCCCGTCTCCATATCTACACTTATCCAATCTTACTTTAAAAGGATGCACACTCGTTGCAGACACTACTTCTTCATTCAAACTGTTCCACGTCTCAATACATCTTTGCGGGAAACTATACTTTTTAATATCTCTTACACATCTTGTGTGTGTGTGTGTGTGTGTGTGTGTGTGTGTGTGTGTGTGTGTGTGTGTTTATTCAAGCAACAGAAAATGGTCTTAAATTCTTAACCATCTGTATTATCATTGGTCAGTTTACTTAATGTCCAAACAGGTAGTTAAACAGTTAGTGTGTTTCAGTATGTGTTGGAAAAGTTATGGGAGCTGTTGGTGAGGCCGTTGTCAGTATGGCACTGCTGAAGATCAAGAGAGGATAGGCAACATGGTGTTACTCCCAGTCACTTTGTGTACATTTTATTGTTCCATTCGCAATCGTAGTCGCAGTATTCTTACTGAACAAATTAAGTCCAACATAGAACAACAGAAACAAGCTAGAAAAAAAAATATATATAATTCTGTGAGATTTCAACCAGCCCATGCAGGGGACACTGTGATGGTTCCCGTTCCATTAGTTAACCGCAGACAAGAGTTTCCTAATGTGAAAGCTGTTGTTTTTCAGGCACTGGACAATGGCACGTACAAGCTTGGCACAAAGCATGGCCTGCTTAAACAGGTGTACACTCGTAATCAATTTACTTCTGTCTAGAAAAGTTTCTTTCGATATACAATGTAGTACAGGAGAGGGAAGTAAGCTGCAGGAAGTAGCCATTGAAGAATCCATGGGACAAGGTGAGGGATTTGCTAAATGCACTTACACTAAGTTATGTAAACCAGACACTACAAGTGTTTAAAAAATTATGTTTTATGCAACAGCAGATGCAAATGTAGTGCCTCTCGCTCCAACAAGGTCGACACACATACGACACAGACACCCACTCTCTTAAGGATTAAGAACATTTTCTGTAGTTTGAATAAACTTTTTAAAGTTCAATCTATTTTATAATGTATTTTCTTTAATGTATTTTATGTTCACTTACAGTATTTGAAAGATGTACTTTAAGAATAAATAGACTTACTTAATTTTATGTTTACTACCATCTATTACTTACTTTTTTTCCATCTGGTTACTTACCGTTTGGATACTTTGTAAACTGACCAACGATAATACTGTAAATTGCCCCAAAACTTGGTCCTTTTGCAAAATGTCAAGATATTCAGGTCATTTTGCAATGTGACCACAAATTTGGATTTTTGCATAATGGCCAGGCACCTTATAAAACTACCAATTTTGCAAAGGATAACATATATATATATATATATATATATATATATATATATATATATATATATATATATATATATATATATATATATATATATATAACAGCCTTGATTGTATTGTTAGTTCAGTGAGAATTACCATAAGCAATCTTTTACATCAAAAGAAATAAAAACTATGCAAAGATTATTCTTATAGCACTTCACCAAAATTCCAGCAAAAATGTAAGAAATACATGAGTACATTAATAAATTTATAAAACTGTTAAGTTTTGTATTTGATAAAAATAAGTCCATATTGACAGTTATGTCTTTCAGTTATCCTTCAGACATTAACAGAATATTACCTGGGAAGTAAGACTGCTACAATGCCAGTACAATAAGACAAGAGGGAATTCATATCATGGAAGGCAAGAATGTTGTCTGTATTTATCTATACTGTATTTCTGCAGAATTATGTGTCTACAGCTATACTTGAGGCTAAGCTTTAAGATATGTCTCTCAAGGTATGGCTTTACTTCCTTTTTATTGATGCCCAACCTTGAATCAAAAAATAGTGTGTTCTTATAATATATCTAATATATGGCAACAATATACATGGGCAGTACAAGTGTATATCATTACATACATTCGACGGAAGTACTGGATAAAGTACTCAACTCTGTGTGAAGTTGCATTAAAGCTCTCTGCTTTTAATACTTGCAACTAATATTAATAATGTATTCCAACACTTGCAATGATATCATGGCATATATACATAAATAAGTAAATATATAACAAACATAGCTCTACCTATGACACTACATCCTTTAATGTTGACATTTACATAGTTTGGACCATGTCATACTTTCCTGATTCTTCTCAGGAAAGAGAAGTCTTTCCTTATCTCTTAGTTGATACTATGGCAGTACCTCCGGACAGTAAAGATTCAAATGCATTAAACTGATTTCATTTCTGATTTGTTCCTCAGAATCAGTGAATTAAATGAGCTGATTATTTTCTTTGAATATCTGTATCTAAAGGTCTCATCAGCACTTGTTTTCTCCTTAAAAATAAAGTCAATTAAAGTTAAAAGATTAGTAATATAAAGGAAATTAAAGCCAACATGAAGAAACTTGTAGATGGACGGCCCACATACAAATTTAGGTCACACACGTCACCCCAACAATGCAACAGGTACAACTTTGAGCCTTAGTATCAACCAACTAGCACAGAATCTTGTGTCACTCCAACAAATCCATTCCTATACTCCTCACAAATGTTCATGTTGAGCACAAGGAATGATGAAAAAGCACAAAGAAACCACATGATCACTCTATTAGTAATAGAGTTGTGGAATGGATAAGATATTGGTAACTAAAACCAAGTGCAGCTAATAAAACTTAGTCATATTGATATTTGTGAGTAATCATATATGTACTGGTTACAACATTGTGAACAAAGCCAGTAATGCCAATAAACATACACTACCAAATTTCATACCAAATCAAGATTGATTATAAATTAACAAGGCAAAAGAGATGCAGTTGCAGACAATACCTCATCATATTCCACTTAAGATGGACAATATGAAACATGCTCCACTCTCAATACACTGTAAATGTATAGCACAAGTTGACCATCAATACTTTGGCATCCTTAATTTTAGAGCCATCCTAAATTAGCAGGTTTTTTTTCATATTAATTAAGGTTTACTTCTTTACTCCTCTAATATTCCATCTGATATGTCTAAATAGACTTGAATAATGTGCCAGGTATGCCAGTGAAAGTTTTCATCAAATACTACCACTAAATATGAATCAAAGACAAATGTTACAAAACAAAAAAACAGGAGACCAGCCTGGGAAACTTGATATATCATATTGTTTCTTCCTCATATTTGCTGATTGGTTTTCTCCACATATCTTACACCCTGAAATACTGTGGCACTTCTGGAATCTTTGCAACCATCCCTCAGTATACATACTCACAGAGATATGATCTAAACAAACTCTCTACGAAACACCCTACCTTGTTCCATCATCAAGGTGCATATGTGTCCACACCATCAACTCCTTCACTATTAAACCTAATACAATGATCTGTAATCTTTTTATCTTTTGAAGACATTTGTCCCTATCTTTTGGCTAATTCCATTAAAAACTTTTAAGGAACCAGCAGTTCCAGAGGGCTTTTTTTTTTTTTTTTTTTTTTGCCCTTGGCAGTCTCCCTTATGCATAAAAAGGAAAAAAATAAATAAAAACTTTCGTTTTTTGTGTACAATTGTTCATTTAAATCACTGCCAGCAAAGAATTGCTTCAACTTTTCCTGGTGTTTCTTTATATCCTACACAGCTGAAGACGTTGTGTCATAAGCTTCACATGGATGATAAGCAAACACACCAAAGTCCAGCTATTACAACACTCCTGTTTGCCTTTTATTGCTGTTATGCTGTTTTGCACTTTGTGGCATGCACAAAAGATCTCTCTTCTGAGAAATTCTGATATGGGAGGAAATTTATATAACAGTGGTGCTGTGCTATGACAGCAGTTCTATATGAAGCCAAATACAGTGAACTAATCACACAGCCATGGTATGTTTAGAATACAGATAATGTAAATAGCTGAAAGAACTGCTAGATTAAATGATGCCAGGGTAGTAATGGTCAACTTCTATAACTTTACATTATCTTATTCAATTGCTTTCTAAAATCATGCATGAAATTATTCAGTCATCATACTGCAATGCTTATCTTGGTCTACAAGATTTTTTATAATATGAATTCATTATGATCAGGCAAAAAAAAAAATCATTATATATGGAAGAATTACAACAGTTGTTGACAGCAACACAAAAATGTTCTGACACCAGATTTAAAAGTGAGAGAATGAGGCTTGCCTAACTTTTAAAGCTGGGTTGTCAAAAAAATAACAATAAACAAAATTGTCATTGAAAAGAAATAGAGACTAATTAACAAAAAATAACAAATAGGTGGTTTGTTATACCCTCTCCTACATGAAAGAAATACACTAAATCACATATATAAGGAGAAAATGTTAGTTAGAGAAGCATCTCTGGTGTCTGAAGAATGAATAGTAATACTGTGGTAAAGAGAATGTGTACAATAAATGAGGTGTGCCATACAGAAATGAAGGAATTAACTGTAAGGTGATTCACGAAGTCAAGTGCAGCCCATTAAAGTTATTTTGTCACAAAAAAGAATAACAGTGAGATTGGGAAAGTAATTATATGAGGCGCAGAGAGCCAGAATTATGTAAGCAATCTTGTGGCCCAAATTATTATTTTTGTGCACTGTCTTTGCCAACTTTCCTACCACAATGGGAAAGAATGCAGATGTTAGAATGGATCCTGCAATAGAGTCATAAGTTCATCTAAAAGAAATTATCTGCATAACTCTCTTGCTACATTTGAGTGATAGCTATCAGTTGCTATGAATAGAGGGAAGTAACTCCCTTGCCAATGACATCTTGTGCTGTGATTCATGTGTTATGTCAGGACACTTCCCCACCACCACACCCACACACTTCACACTCTCCCTCTCCTGTCAGCTTGCTACCCTGGAATGGCAGGTTTTTGTCTTAATTTTCCTTCTACACATATGAGCCTTTCATTATTACAGCAGACAACAGCACCTCAAGCCAAATAAAGATCTGTCCATCTGTATATCTATCCAAATACCTGACTAAGATGATCCTTTAATTAAGGAGGTTCACAATGGATAAAGTTGCTGGTAGTACTCAGCATATGCTTCCACACATGCATAGTGGATAAGGTGGTGAGCGTGGGATCGGGCAGACGCCCACGCGTAGGTTCGAATCCCACCACGTACAGCCTTAAAACACTTTGCCATTTGTCGAGTGGTTTAAAGTTACCTACATGTCACCATGATACCCAGGCTCTAGGTGGTTACACTCAAGATGAGCTTGGGCGGTGATATGGGCCCTAATATGGGTACCACTATAAATAAAATTGCCTGCGCCACTAATGGGCGGAAGCTGAACAGCGCTTCCCATACACTCTTCAAGTGTGCCTACAGGCGCTATAGGCTTTACCGTAAAAAAATAATAATAATAATAAAATAAACAAATAAATAAATAAAAAAATAAATAAATCCTTCTTGTGATACATCTTGACATCATTACCAGTGTCATTTTTCATCAGAACATGGCTGTTTGTTTCATATGAGCCAGGATTTACAATCTTGTTATGTTAATTATATATAACTTGAATAAAAACTAAATTAAAGTAAAAAGAAAAAATAGCATTCAGCCTAAGGTGAAGATATATTTCAAAGCTAAGATAATGTTCATAATATTTAGCTCGTTTTGACACATTACTAGTTCTCTGTTTGATGATAATGGCTAGAAACATTCCTAATATTCTATTGGTTGGTTTGATAAGACAAATGACGTAAAGATCTTTTCCAGCATACCATGTTTTCAGTGTAAAATTAGATTTTTTTTTTTTTTTTTTTAAGCCACAGTGAACATCCCAGTTGGAGTAGATGAGATAAAACCACATCAATTATAAAATCATCTCATTATAGGAATAAAGATACAGAGGAATGGTTCCCAGTCTCCTCTTTTGTTGCCATTCTACAACATTTTTTTCTGCTGCACATGGATTATGGTGGCACAATTCCACCCAGGCCAGTCTCCCTACTACAGTATTGATAAGTAGAACAACTGTCAAAAATAGCAACTCCACATTGATGAAGGAAAAGATGTCTACAAAAAGAAATGTTAAAAAAAAAAAAAAAAAAAAAAAAAAAAAATGTAACTGGCATATTTCATATTATCTATCTTAACACAGGCAAATATTGTAATTAGATATCTGGAGACTTCATCTTCCTGAGACTTTATCAAATGGAGTTTTGAATGCTTAATGTAAGCAGGGAGATATAGAAGTAACATATATGTGATAGCAATAATATTTCACTACGGTTTGGGTCAATACACCAACCCCTCAAAAAAATGCATATCCAATACTCTTGTTTCTTCTCACAAGTATTTCACATTATCAACTTGGTCACACTTACACATCCACATGTACCCACACACACACACACACACACACACAGTGATACTATAGACTAAACCACTACTATTACATTCTTATCATAAACCAGCTGCACATCAGATAGGACAGAAAATATTGTTTTCAACATGAATCTTTAAAAAAGATTAACAGGGTTGTTACTAGGTGTCAATACTCCATACATTGTGAAAGCATACAGGATCCCTTAAAGGATAAATCACAAAGCTCATGATCTCCTTACACTAAGTGGTATGCAACACTCATCACTGATAATCACACTCATCCAAAAAATCAAAATACTGTGGATCTCAAAAACTATACTGCATACTGATGCTTGATACTGCATGGGACTCAAGAGCACAACAGTAGGGATTAACACTATGAGATGCAATGAAAACACAAAAACATATACATTTTAAAGTTAGAATACACAGCAAATTTAACTCTGAGGACAAGCATTACAGTGGGATATCATCTAACTTGGTTGCTGTCCACTGGGTAAGCCAAATGATGTGTTGAACAAATGGCAGCACTAGGCCATGATAAGGTTGGGGCAATGGATGGAGAAGGTTGGAGTATCATAGATCACATAACTATTGAAGAAATTATGAAAAAATCTGATGTCAAATACTAGTAAGATAATGATGTTAACAAGAGTAATTACTGATATGTCCGTACAAGCAGAGTACAATGCTGGCTTATCCATGAAAGGCCATTATAATTTTTTTTCACCGTTGAATTCCTGCCCTCTATAATCTTATCAGTATCACCATCTACTGTGTAGCCTTCTATACTTAAGATACAGCAAACCCATTCAGAGAATGTCCCACTAACCTGAGGACATCATGGCAAGCTTCCAATAACCATGCCATTCCCTACTCAGCACAAGTACAACAAATTATAGATACTGGTTTATGGTTACTTTCCTGCATGTTTAGTTGTTCTGCAGTGATTTGAAGTATACAACTAGATACTGTACTGGTGTATCTGTTACCTGTTATACCTGTGATCAGTGCAAAACAGAATGATAAGTGGATGCATACCTTGACATCAGGTTTACTGTGACTGGGCTGACCACAGAGGCTACAGCAACGTCATAGGAATGCAAAAAAAAAGAAGTAACTAATAACAACCACATTAATACCTGCTCTCCCAAAAAATAAATAACAACCACCTGTTCTCCCAAAAAAGTAATCAATAACAATCACATCATCACCTGCTCTCTCTGCAAGGTGGATCTATATGTCAGAAAGATTAAGACAGGGAATCTAGTGACACAGTGAAACTGTTTTTCCCTCTAAAGAGTGAAGTCTTTTATGAGAAACCAGGCACACCACTGTCCACTCAGTGGCAGGTAGAAGAGCTCCCCAAGGCCAGAGTGATATCAAACTTAAGATCCTTTGCTCATCTTACAACACAAAGATTTGATAAGATTTAGGAAGAAAATTATTTCATGCAACTTGAAGTAAATATCACAGTCCTGCTTGGATGAAAGTTTTGTATAGATAATATATACTATACACTTCCTCAGCTACTGGTGTCTGCTACAATGGAGAAGAGTACATCAAAAACTAATGGTGTAACATATTAAACTTGAAAGTGTTAACAAAAGCATCACATAACTGTAAGCAGCTTAACAGGACCCAATAATGTAAGCAATCATCAGAATCACTCATTGCCCTACAACAAGATTCTGATGATCTTAGCATTACTTTACTGTTATGTTCACCAAAGTTAGCCATATCAGTGCACTGACAACTTTTGTATATCTGAAACATGTCACATTTGTCCCTAGCTGGTGGATAAAAACAACTCTTCAAAAGATGGTAAGTAAAAATTATTAACTTTCCTTTCAAATCTATTCCCTCAAATTTAATATGTGGAAATTCCTACTTACCATATGATAATCTATCATCAGATACTGTCATATGATAATTCATTGTCAGACATTATACCTATATCAGATGATACCTCACTGTCCTTCATTGGTTAAGAATATATTTCATATCTTTTAGTAGCATCCACTGCAAAAAGACTTCTTTTCCAAAGAAACCCTTGCTGTCTATCCTCACTTTAAGTCCAGCATCAAAAAATGTTAACAATTCAAGTTTTGAAATTCTACATCAGAGACAAAATAAAATTACAAAAGTGTCTCACCATAAAAATTATATGATGATAAATCATTAGTTATGAAGGAAAAGGCTACATAATATATGCACAACTGTTTGCTCTGTAACTAAGGTACAGCAATTGTTAATATATTTCAAGGAAAACTGACAATATTGCATGAATTTACTTTCATTCTTATCAGTATAACATGATTTAACAAACCCACAGTTCCTAATTTCCAAAAACTCACCAGCACTAAAACAAGTCTAAGTGCAAACAAGAGTACATGCAATATCATCACATTTTTTTTGTTTACACTCACATATATATATATATATATATATATATATATATATATATATATATATATATATATATATATATATATATATATATATATATATATATATATATATATATATATATATATATATATATATATATATATATATATATATATATATATATATATATATATATATATATATATATATAAATAATCTATAGGCCACTGCTCATGTTCACATTTTTCTGTTAGTCTTCAAAATCAAAATAATCTATAGGTGGTGGCTTAGTAGTGGATGAATCAGCTTCTTTCTTCACAGAACCCAATTTCTCTAGCTTCTGCATGCCTTGACCATTGCCACTGAGGAGGAGGACAAAACATTATCACTGCTAATGTCTAACAATTATAATTTGAACTACTTACCTCTATTTATGTACATAGCTTATCTGTGTAATCTAACAGCTCAAATGCTCAACCAACATCTAAGAAGAGACTTGTCAAAAGTCAAGACCACATGTGAGGCACAGTAAGCAAAAGGGAGATAACCCTCAAATCTGGAGGTTTTGAGTTATAAGCAGGAACTTCTTGTTAAAGGGTGTGAATATCATGTGGAAGGGTCAAGCAGAGGATATCTAACCATCCTGATAGTTAAACTAAAGTGACCTGATTTGGGCTGTAGTGTTGATGAGGCTAACTCACTCTCTCCTGTACACAAGAGAGGAACAAGCCCCTGCACGTGCTGGCCCAATGAACACAGCATTTACCCATGCCACCAGCGCTTGGCCAATCACAGCCCAGGCTGGTGTGTTATTGTTGTTATTCTCCCACCACGTGTGAGGCATCACCACCATACTAAAGGCTTTTCCAGTCAAACAGAGGCAAGTTTTAGCAAAATGGTCACAAACACCTCTCAAAACTGTTTGCTTTCATTTGCCTGTGTTTGGCAAATGCTTTTCAGCCAATCAGCTTGCAGTAACACCATCAACCTCAGGCAATGAGATCAAAAAGGAGTTTGATTTAGAATAAGACTATGTAGCAAGAAATGTTTTAGACCATGGAAGTGGGTACTATAGATAAAGATTTAAGTTTACTTATTGTGTGGCATACTGGAAAGAACCAGAGTCAAACACAAGGCATGAAATAAATTAATGAGCTGGTAGTAACTAGAGACATGTCGCATCCATCCCTCCTGGCTGTGGGTGCTTCTAGTCGTGACTTTGATTCAATAGTGGTCACTTTTCTATTATTAGGTGAATAAAATGATAATATTGCTGCAAATCCTTACAACATAGAGTAATAAGTAGTGATAAAATACATTATCTGCTAAGTATTGAGGCAATTCAATTATAAAGGCACCAGAAAGCCACAGCCATACATCTACCATGGAACACCTTCAAAATAAGCCTGAACAGATCAAACCACTGTACTGCACATCTTCCAAGGACTGAAGACCAGCTGTTTTTGAGAAGTATTGGGTTGCTGACCTCGGTATATACAAATGAGAAGCACTATAGTAAAACTAAATTTTACTGACCCGTAGGGCTAGGCCTATAATCCGTGTGACGCTGCCATCTCTCTCATTATTACAAGGAAAATGGAATAACTGTTCTTTATTTATTTTAATGCATGACTTCGCTAAAAAAAAATATAAGTGATGGACAAGACATGAAGATGCCATAGGTAAATTAAATATAGTTAAGGTGCTGGTTATAAAAGTGAAAATGAGGCTGATAATTTACCAAATATTTACTTTTATGTCCTCTCGAGATACCCAGTGTAATATAATGAGTGGGGAAAAGAAATGCTGATAAGGTTGTGATGCTGTGTGGTGTACATCTTGTTTGCACTGGGACAAATCCTCTTCACTGTGCCTTCAGATATACCAGCTCTATCTGCTATCCTCTTCCTCGCTTGAAGTTGATTTATTGGTAAAAGTGGTCCTTACAAGCTTTATTTATTAATTCTGTAGACAAACTTTTTGGTTTGGCTGTACAACAAACAGACGAGGATGTGTCAGTGTATCCTTCCATAGTGGCGACCAAATGAGAAGTGAGTCGATTTGCACCTGCGTGGTGACCTGACTCCTCCCCCTTCCCCCAGGAGAAATCCCGCCTCGGCTCGACTGGCAACGTTGCCCGTCCTGACATGCCACATCGTCATACATGTTCATGAAATACCTTCTTTTGATTTGGTATATAACACTTATTTGCATCACCTGCTATTTAATGAAATAGTCAGAATATTCTTAGAATGCAGTTTGTTAATAATACTGTGATTAAAGAACCATGAGTAGTATAGGCTGAATGTTTTGGTTGGAAATCTGGCAGAATGGCAAACAACACCTTACGGGTCAGTACAATTTAGTTTTACTATAGTGACCTTATAATACTCATCAAGGAATAAATCTCCAAACTCTTCCATCATGCTGCTGTGTTTACATGTTGACTACAGGGCTCGCTCAGGGCAACTGAGGTGTACGATGACTTCTCCCAGGGATTAAGATCACGGTGACACGGTCATCTGGCAGCATCGACTGTGTCCTCAGCACTGTCCTGTTCAGTGTGAAGTCAAACATGTTTGACTTTGTGGTGACGCTACTGAAAACGCCTTAGCCTCTGCCTTCACCACGCACACTACTCTCCTGAACCTCAACACTTTTTTGTTGTTTATAACAACGTGTCTTCATCCAGTAATGAATGTGTTGACTCCCCTGCCCTTGTGGTGCCTCAACTTGACACTGATGTGGATATCTGGCATGCTGAGCACCAGCAAAAGAGGAAAGAAGACTGCTAGGTAGTGCATGTCATCAAGAGTCATAGTATATTCCATCACTACTGTGACCACCAACCTTGTTCATGGGTGGATGGAAGGGGAATGAATCCCCAGTCAACTCTTTATTATTGGGCTGGATGGGAATTTATTGGGTTGGTAAGTCTGCTAAGGGTGATTGTCAGGAACATAAAGGCATTGTTCCTGATAATTAATTCAAAGGTCTCAAACCAATATAAAGGATGAGACAACCCTAACACACTTTTTAACACAATATGCACCTCTTATATCATACACTTTTTACAAAAATGCAGAGTAGGGGGGTGAATAAAATTTGCAGCTGTAACCAACATTTTTTAAAATATTGAAAACCACATGGCATGACAGAACTACCCTAGACCTTTCATTGATGCATAATATTAATACATTTTGACCGCTTTCATAGCAGTAATCAGTGATCAATTTTAAATGCAATTATCTCAAAAGCAGGATCATGTGGGTTGTCCCCCTCTCGCATACCGTGCCTCAAGTGAGTAAGACCATGACTAACAAGTTTTCTTCTAGGTGGCACAGTTTTGTCCTCAAAGCAGTCAGTGTTGTTTAAAGTACAGTTCAAAACTTCTTAGCTTGCATGGAGAATGGACAGACTTGGAATGCAAGTGAATGTTTAACAACTGTTTCACAATGTGCCAACTGACACAGTAATAGGAAGATGTTTTCTTCTAATCTTCAAGTTACTGTCTGTATCACATGCATTTTTTTCCTTTTTACTGATTATCTTTGAGAATGGAAAATTAAAAGGAACAGTATGTGCTTCAAGTTTCACATTCAGATAAACAGTGACAATGATCCACAGGATATTTAACAAAGTGTTTGGTGAAGGTGCAAAGAGCATTGCTGAGGATTTGAGTGCTTCCCACATTTACAATGTGGGCAAATGTCAATAGCAGTATGTGCTTCAAGTTTCACATTCAGATAAACAGTGACAATGATCCACAGGATATCTAACAAAGTGTTTGGTGAAGATGCAAAGAGCATTGCTGAGGATTTGAGTGCTTCCCACATTTACAATGTGGGCAAATGTCAATAGCAGATGCAAAATATTTTGGTCATCTACCAACACCAGAACTATCCAATAGGACCACTGATAAATGACTAATACCACTCTATTAGAATTATTATTAATCTACAATCTGGGTCATGCCAATCAATTCTCGCAGAGGGACTCAATATAAAGCGAGTTGCTACAAAGCTCATAATCTGCCTGTTGACCACACATCACTGACTGTATTAGTTGAGAGTGCAAAAGAATATGTCTGATGCAATCAAAGCCTCTTTTTCAAGATTATCACTAGCAATGAATAGTCACTACAACTCAGAAACCAAGCAACAGTCATTCCAATGGAAAAGTCTAAGTTCACCCCCACTAAGGAAAGCAAGGCAGGAGAAGAGCTAAGTCAAGAGTCTGCTAATTGGATTCTTTGACTTGGAGGGAGTTGCTCATGTTGAGGTCCTCCCTGCAGATCAGACACTGAATCAGCATTTTTTATATTGAGATCCTAAGGTGTTTGAGAAAAAGTTAAATGGAAGCATATTGACAAGTAGCATGTACAAAATCAACTTCTGCATCACAACAAAGCACTTATGTAACAAAATTTCTACCAAATGTATCAAAAACATGAAATTGTTTGCAATATGAAAAGGTACATAATTATTATGCAGGAACTTTTTACTCTGTTACAATTAATTAAGAAGAAGCAACTTACCCAACAGAAGATTTGAGTGACCAGACTGGAGCTGGGACCTTGCGCTGGCCCTGTTCCCTCTGCACCACAGTCAACACACTGATGGGTGGCAGGTAACACTGCCAAATGAATATATTCTTACTCTCCCAAACATCTTTTGCTAAAAAATATATATCTATTCCTCCATAAAAAATATGTAGTTTGAAGAAAATGATAAATCAAGCTTCCTTTACTAATTTCTTTATCCTACAGAGTTCAGCATTGACAACAAGCAGTAACCTGCAATTCCATGAACTTGAATGCAGATGATCTTGAATAGGTTAAATACATATCCTTCTATAATACCAGACAAATGAATAAGTGAATACTAACCATTCCACGCTGAGCAGTAGCAACCACATTTTTGTTTGGTTCCTCATCGTAGGCTTCACTTTGACATCCAAAATGTTCACAATATTCATGGATGAAGTGCCGTTTTTCTCGGTTCATTGAAGGGAAGGAATGAATGCAACTCTTCTGTTTAGACTGGAAGGTGTTTTGTCATTTGAGGTTAACAACTAAAATATCTAAAGAAATATACACTTAACCCTCTACTATCGCACCTTCGAGTTTCATTGCTATCGCGCCTACTTAAAAAGCTGCACATATATCTATATCACACAGGAAATTACTGCTATCGTGTGCCCATCATTCAAAAATTCCCTTGTTATGAAGTCATGTGGTAATTGAGTTTCCTTATATACTTTTATTAAGAAATAGTTCTCGGGAGACGGTGGCAAAGTGGATAAGGTGGTGAGCATGGGATCGGGCAGACGTCCATGCGTAGGTTCGAATCCCACCACGTACAGCCTTAAAACACTTTGCCATTTGTCGAGTGGTTTAAAGTTACCTACTTACCACCATGATACCCAGGTTCTAGGTGGTTACACTCAAGATGAGTTTGGGTGGTGATATGGGCTCTAATATGGGTACCACTATAAATAAAATTGCCTGCGCCACTAATGGGTGGAAGCTGAACAGCGCTTCCCACACACTCTTCAAGTGTGCCTACAGGCGCTATAGGCCTTACCGGGAAAAAAAAAAAAAATTCTCCAACCTACTCATCCACTTTAGCTCCTAATCATCCACAATGAGGTACTGTATTTCACAGCATATAGGACAAACTTTTCTCCAGTACCTTAACTGTATGCATCACAATTTTATTGCTGGTATTATTATTGTTACCAACCAGCATTACCACTTTAAAAACAAATTATCGTAAAAATCAAAGCAATCTAACCTGTGAGGCTGTGATGCATGTTTACATATATCAGCTGATCAGCACTCTGACTCAATGCCATCTAGCGGTGAGAAGTAACAGCAAGTTCGTAATAATAAGAAAACATGAACACACTCACTGTTATGGCAGCAGAAAGGAAAAGATTGAGCTATACAATCTTCTACAAACTACAAGTGGTTGATTATGTCAAGGAGCATGGCAATAGAGAAGCAGCAAGGGCTTTAACCCTTAAAGTATGGGGAGCTGATTTACTTTCCATCTGTTACAGCAGGGAAAAATCACACCAGTCAAAAATTCCAAAAGATTATTTTCCTTATAAAAGCATATTTCTTTGTGTTATTCTGAATACAATGATGTAGTTTTCAACATGTTATGACCTCTTAGAGCAAAGTTATTGCATATCAAAAAATTCTCCCCCAACCCGGGGAAGAACCCGCTGCTAAGAAAAACCCCCAAGCTCCGATAATACAGTGCGAGTGCTCTCTCTCTCTCTCTCTCTCTCTCTCTCTCTCTCTCTCTCTCTCTCTCTCTCTCTCTCTCTCTCCTTTTGGGCATTTGAATTTGATGTAAAAGTAGGAACTTTTGCACTTTCATGTCATGAAAATGCGAACTCAAATATATGAAATGATGTGCAAAACAGAAAAAGAAAAAGAAACCACATATTACAAGTATTGTAGATTTCTATAATAACTGGAATCTGGTAACTCTTTTTAGCAATGGGATTCACACAACTTGGCAGACAAGCACAGTCCTGTAGAGGCAACCATGGGTGACACACCAGCGCATTGCTCGAGGGGAGTACGTGAGAAGGTTTATGATTTATGAACGTTGCTGTGAGGGTTGGTCTCTGTCTCCCAGTTCACTATCAGAATCACTACTGGAGTCTTCACTTTCTTCTGTCTAAACAAAAAAATCAGTCTTCATTTTCATCACTGTCCTCAATGTCATTACCGAGTAACACTGACATAACATCACTCGGAGTACCGTTTCCTCCCTCCGGGTCACGGGGGTTGCCAGATGTAGCCTCAAAATGGGAAAAGATGACCTATTGTGAGGAACATATGTCTCAAGGCTCGAGGAGGTGAGCAGGAAAAGATGCTAGATACCTCCACTTACCCCAGGACCAATAGTGAGGGGGAGAGATTCAAACGTTTAGCGCGGAAAAATCGTGATTCCCGCAACGATCCCCACCTCTCCGCATGCGACACTACAATCGCCGCAAAATGATTACCGTAAGGAAAAAAATTATAAAGGTCTGGTGACAACAAGACCAACTGAAGAGTGCAAGGAAAGATATATGTTTTCTGCTTGTGTAATGTGGTGCTAGATTGCTTTCAATAGTATATGCTTAAACACATTAAAAACTTTTTTTTCTGAATTTGACTTGTTGAAATGGGTGTGCGTCTTATATATCCGTGTGTCCTTTATGGCATTAAATACACTAAATAAAATGATTTAAAATGTATGTTATTGTGATTCTTGATTAAGATTTTTTATACTATATTATTTCTTCATTTTTATACTACTACATGGCATAAAAATTGGGCAAAAAGAGACAAAAAAATGACAGCTTGGAGGTCCTAGTGTCAATTTGAATTACTATCATAGGTTCTTCACTTTGGCTACCGCAATTTCGGCTATTGCGCAGTGACAGATGCACCAGTTAGGTGTGATAGCAGAGGGTTGAGTGCATATATTTTCACACACAGATATACACATACACACACACACTCAGACACCTCTCCTGCAGGCTCAGGCTCTTTCTTTGGGTTTTTTTTGGGCTTGGCTTGACTCAGCAAGATGCCATATTACAAAAATTTCACAGAAATGGCCTTTTGGACATATTTGACTGAATGCTAAGTTACGTAGACTTCCAACTTATAAAATCCTAACTAATGGAAAATTTAGTGTAATTTGATAATCATGCAGATTACTTAGGATGAAGCATTCTTCAACTGAACATTAATATTCTATTATTGAGTGATGTACATAATTCTGGCATTTTCCAGCCAGAACTCACACAAAAACCCCACATAATTCTACAAAGCTAATATGGCAATGATTATGATGATAACGCTAACTAATGATATGGTCTCATACCTCCCGGGACCTCAGCACCAGGTCTTCCAGAGCACTATGCACCAATTTTGCCAGGTTAGGGTCCTTGCGGGCCTCTTCCTTCATGAACTCAGAATACAGTGTGGAAGAGCTGCCCAGCTTTTCTCGAGCCTCTGGATTTTCAATCTGCAGCGCAAGAGCCAGTCGGCGGTTCCGCTGCTCTGTTAGGCAATCCTCATTGCATGGCAGTCTGGCAAAGGTGAGAACTTTGTGCATAACTTTGAGCTTCCTCATTCTAAAATCTCAGATTGATAGTTTGAGGTTTGTTCACCCTCTTATGAATTTCAAATGGCTTCATGAAAGTACAGTGGGTACCTCTGGATAACTTATTAGAACAAGCAATCATTATTCTATAAACAAGGCAAAACTCCTTCATTTACTTATAAATCACTGTTTTCCACTATAAAAACACTTATTCAGATTAATTTCAAAGGTTACTGGATACAGATAACATTCAGATCATGTAAACAAATGGAACAAAACATGGTTTATTATTCAATATAACCCACCTCTTTAGCTTGTCTGGCCTTGCTGTTGCAGTGAATATTTCTGAAAGGTCCACAGTGCAGCCATTGTTCATGTTCTGCATTTGAGAGGCCAACATTGAGGTAGCCAAAGCTCGATACTCACGGTCATTTTCAGAACACTGCAATGTTGCTTTTCTCAAACCACACTCACATGAGATCTGAACCTACAAGTTGAAAAGTTAAATGAGACACAAGAAAATGATGCAGCTGAGTATGGTAAGGAAGGATGCTTCCTATGAAGGAGCCTTGATCTGTACCAAACAGTCCAAGCTGTGCAACTGACAACCATACAGTGAGGGCAAGAATACATTCTCTTCTCCAACAGGGCACAAGAGGCTGAGAGTGGTGCGAATAAGTGAACTTTTAGTAATTATTGTGTGCGTTGTTTTGGCTATCACCACTTTTAGGAAAGGCACCTATATATATATATATACAAATGTATATATACATATATATACATACTGTTTTCATAAGACAAAACAAGGAAGTCAGTGAAATGCTCATTTCTAAACTTAGCTCTGCCAAAGTCAAACAATGGATTTGCTTTAGTTGCATTACAATGATTTAGCATTTTTTTCTTACCATTTCCTTACAAGGAGTGTCAGGACACAGTCCACTGTGGCAAGGTGTGGCACAAGGATGTCCACACGTTTCTCGAGGTTTGCTGCATTTCTGAGTACACAACATACCCTCAGGTACACAAGGCTGCTCATGACAAACTCTCTGACACTTGTGAAGACCACATGGGAGAGGAAATCCACAAATTCCCCCACACGACACAGCATTCAAGTAACACAGAGTTCGACGCATCATCTGTGGATGTAAATTTTTTTCATATAGTGAATCAATTTCTTCCAAGAGTGGGGTGCTACATTTAAAAATAAACACAAGCACAGCAAACATAATGCTAGAAAATAATACAATCACAACATATTTGTGTTAATGGAACTATAATGATAATATTCAATGAAATGCAAACAATCAAATGTCAAAGAAATGTCAGTTAACAATCATTCATCAACTACAGATCATAATCAGATGAGACATAACAACAGTAGTAAAGGGCAACAGATTGTATTCACTTTGAGTTTTACAGATATCAAGGCAGCCAAATATCACCAGTCTGTGAAATATTGTGTGAAAGGAATCATAGCAAATATGAATGAAACTTTTTGTCCCTCAGATCCCATAACTATATCCCCAGTTTTTCTGGATATATTTTTCTTCTTGATTATCTGTACCCTATCTGTCTCCTTATCTTATTCAGTATAGTACACAGGACAATCAATAATGATAACAACAGAGCATATATCCATCAAGCACAGCGACACCAATGAAAAAATAATAATTGCCTTGTGATTTCCAAAGCAAGGCTTGTCAACTAGCATAGTGCAAGGTGGACAAGGCTCATCAGGATGGCACAGATGAGTGGCTAAGTGGGGGCACTCCTGGGGCCTGTTGCAAGGGTTGTCACAGGCAGGGGGTTTGGTTCCACAAGGCACTGGTGGGTAGATCACAGAAGCACCACAGTGGCAGGTCAGCTCCTCAAAACTGGTCTGCCAGCATCTAATAAAAAGACACATCACTGAAAGCATGTAAACCAATACCTGGTAGGGTTGTGTTGTTTGATTAATTAATTAAATCTCATGATAAATTCTAATCATACAAAAAGTAAGATTGATATTAGGAGTGTGGAGTCACACACACACACAGAGAGAGAGAGAGAGAGAGAGAGAGAGAGAGAGAGAGAGAGAGAGAGAGAGAGAGAGAGAGAGAGAGAGAGAGAGAGAGAGAGAGAGAGAGAGAGAGAGAGAGAATTAGATCTCTTTCAAAAGACCTTCCCTCCATTACTTGATTTTTCTATTTAGAATTCTCTATGGAATCTGGCACTAAGTGGGCCTTTTTATAGTTTCTTGCTCCCATTGCCACTGGTTTTCTTGCACAAAGAAATAAAAGCTTTAACAATGCTTTCTTACCGTGGACAGTTACCCCGATGACACGGCTCTTCACATTTATGAAGGCCACAACTCAAAAGTTTCCCACACACCAGAGTGCACAAGTGATCCAGGTCTATACAGCACCGGGTGTTACACTTGTGGCGTCCACAACGACGAAGCTGTCAAACATAATAGGACATGTTCTTTTAAAGTTGAATAATTAGTAATCTTTATTGCAGTTTTATAATATTTCACATAACAGGAAATACTTACTCCTATAGATACTTTCATGAACAATAACATGAATCATAGATAAGGTCTCACATAATTATGCATCATACAGTTCAATCTAGCTTTAAGGTGACTATTATACAAGATATGTGACATGATAAATAAATAGTAAACTCACCTTCTTACATGGCTTTTTACAAGTAGCTTCATCTGCCTTTGTAGTGAGCTCAGAGCATGGAACATTACAATCCATGGCACCACAGCGGCACTTCACTGGAGTCTCCAAGGGACAGGGTGGACAGGCACCTTCATGACACAGAGCCTGGCATTCATGGAAAGAGCCTGGCACACCACACTTGAGGACACGCTGACAGGGCTGACTGCAGGTGGGTACTGGATCTGAGCAGGACTTTCGCTGAATGGCTCCATCTCGTTCATACAGCTTTTCCAGTGGAACCTGCAATTGTCTAATACTGTCAGACTAATCATAAATTGGAATTTGAAATAGAAAAAGTGTCAATGCAAAGATAAGTCTTATTGTAAGCTTATAATCTTTATGTAAGTTTTAAAAATACACTCGACCCTCGAAACAATGGACAAATGCGTGCACGACTCTGTCCGTAGATTGCAAAAGTCCGTTCTTTGTAAAAGTACGTAAAAAAACTGTATAAAATGTACATAAAATATGTAAAATTTTCTAATTTTCATATTAGTTCAAGCTTAGCAGCCACTGGAAGAGCCTTTCGATTACACTTCACTGGTTTACTAGGTTTAGGAGGCATTTTGGATAGGTTAAGCACTCGTGGGAAGGGTACAAATGCATAAAAAAGCCGTGGTAAGCACTGGACAATGTTCGCTTTTGGTTGAAAACGCACGGACTGAAGATTAAACATGGCGGCCAACAGCTGATGACGCGACCGACCCACCACCTACTGGACAATAATTTGCCGGGAACGGACAATCGCGCGCATTTTAATATTCGTCCGTACATTAAACCGGACTCCAGAATTTGTCCGCAGTGTCCAAAATCCGTTGATGGGAGGTCCATTGTTTTGAGGGTCGAGTATATTACTAACACGTGATCATTTGAAGTTTGAACAGAGTCGTGTATGAGTACGCCCTTACCTTGCCACATGGACAGCGGGTGATGGTTTGCACAGCCAGCTCACAAGGTTGGCACTCACCCAGATGGCACTTGGCTTCACAGTGATGGTTCTCACAGTCCAGCAAGCGGCCACAATTGTTCCTCACATGAATACGTTGTGATTCCATAAGTGCTTTCAGTGCAGGCAACTTTCTGAACATTTTTGCCACAATGGCATGCTGAAAGTTTGACATTACATTACTGGAGATACCAATAAACAGTTTCTACTGATCAAACTGCAGACAAGACAGTGACTTAACAATACTGTCTATACCTGAAATAAATGTTATCATTATTTTCATTATCTAAAGAGTAAGTAAAGGCCAATTTCATCATTCAAAAAAGGACTAGAGGCCAATTTCAATATAAAAAAAAAAGTGACAAAATTTCATACAATTCAAATGAAGTTAACTGATCTAGAGATGCCTTGAGTCTTAAAGTTTTTACACAGGCACCTTAAAGCACAAATTTGACTTTCTCTCACTTACTCTGGCAAATTTTCTCCTCACAGTCTCCACAAGGCCCTTCATGACACAGCTTCTGGCAGTTGTGCCCTTTACACTGCAGAGTCTGGCCACACACTCCACCACACACAAAAGGCTCAGTTTGGCTGCACTTCACATCTTGTGTCTGTGCTCCACAAGCACATGACCTAATGGAGGACAAAGTGTTACTGTCTAATTGAAGTCCTCTGAGCAATGAATCAATGACCTACTGTTCTTTAATACCCACCACCCTATACCTTCGCAGCCTTCTTACTATTATCTACCTTTAAAGAGGTAGTTATTACAATATAGTTTCCTTTTCCTTGGAAAATACTTGTCACATTTTCATGGCCTCTTGGCTGAAGACATGTGGAATGCTCCCAACAAACCACCTAACCTTTGGAAGCAAAAGACTTTGTGAAAGTGACCTACAAAAATTGTCTGTAAACAGAACTGGTTATTTTCAGCTGACAATCTTGACACTTTTTGGACTATCATCTGTTCCAACCTCATGTGTTATAAGGAGCTTATAGTTTTCACTTACAACCATCAAAAATAATTCTATAAAAATTAATAATAAGAATTGATGAAAATAAATATATATGTAAATAAACACCATAAGTAAGGAAGAGGAAGAAGAAAATAAATAAATAAATAAAGGAAAAAATAAATAACAATGATAAAAATAAAAACAAAAGCCCACCTTCTAATATAAGCTGTACAAGGTGGACAAGGACCTGGATGACAAAGGAGGGTACACTTGTGTATGCACCACTCAATCTTGCGTCTCCGTCCACACATTTCACCACAAGAGTGTGGCAAGTCTCTCCGATTCCATTCTGGTTCTCTCATTTTCCCACAGAAGCACATGTAAGCATTGGGAACCTTAGGAGTTGATCCTTGACAGGCAGGACACCTCCAGCCACCATCTGAAATATTTGAGTAAATTCCATATGAAGCAAAGCTTTGGCAGCTGAGACCATGAACTAGAAGTGAGATATCTCCAACTGCAGCTGCCACACCTCATGACCTTACTGGACCAACTCAGGCCATCCAGCCACCACCAAAGACAGACATTTGTTACTTTACCTCCACATGGCAACATGTCAGATGCTGCACAACACCTTGAAATTTGTTGGTCGTACTCTAACCATAAACACTTTGACTCCAGCTATGACTACAATTGTAAATATTACAAGTAGCTACATGATATTGTATACTACAGTACAAGTATGAGCACAAATACATGTTCTTGGACCCAAGCCTGTTGACAGCCCCATCTTCACACACAATAGTCATCACCACTTAGTAACAGAGAATCTACACATACACCAATGGCAGAGGAAGTTTCAACTTCACTGGACCATCTACTTCCATGGTGAAGAGGAATAAGTTCATGGAATGATCTTGAGTGTAACTTATGCTTGCTGTGCTGGGTAAGGTGATTCAGGCATATATAGTAATTACATCAGCATAATTAGTATGTGAATAACAAGTGTTTAGAGTATTGATTACATTTCCTAGCTAAGATAATACAATGTGGAAACAAATCAAGGTTGAATAAATAAAACCTGTTGCATAAATAAGTATTCACTTACCTCCAGTTGAACTCTTAGCCCACTTCTTGATGCACCCTAAATGGAAGCAATTGAAGCATGCCAAACAAGACCATATGGCATGTTGCTGCTTGATGCGGTCACAACACACCATGCACTCGTAGGTCCCTTTTGTTAACTGGTCCGAGAGACGGTCACGCTGACTCTCCTCATCTTCTTTACCACTCATTCCTCCAGGTGGTGTACTGCTGTTTTCTTCCTTGGATTTGCTCTCTGGAGATAAGTAGTTCTTGTTCCCAGAATTAGAGTTGGTTGGAGAATTACCAGCATGTCTACTGTCCCAAAGTTTCCTTTCTGGTTTTGCCTGACCACGACCTCTGGCAGACCTTGCATTCCCTCCAGACTTTGTGGAGGCAGTCATTCCTTCATTTTCACTAAGGAATTCCATGTTCTGGTTATTATCATTTCCTTCTGCAGTCCTTGTGGAGTCCTTGCTATTAATATAGGGCTTCCATTCATCAACACTCTGTATGTTATCAGTTGGTCGCACTTTTCTTTGACTGTTATTGTTTAACTTAGTATAGTTATTCTGCATTTCATAAGAATTTTTTTCACCTTCTGTTCTCACTTGTCTGTTGACCCACTCTTTGCCTTGCTTGTCATCACTATAGTAATCCCTCTGGTATCTACCCCCACCACTTCCTCCTCCCCTCTCATACTTCCCTCGTCCCCTGTTCCTCCTGTCACTTGTGATGTCGTGCTGAGGACTTGAATTATCTTTCTTTATGTTGAGGTTCTTCATGAAAGCTGCTGTTTCTGCTAAAGCATTGTCTCTTTCTCGTTTATGTTCCTCTGCTCGATTCTCTTGGCTATCATACCAACTGTAGCCATTAGAATTCTGCTGTCCACCAGGCCTCTCAGAGACATAGCCACCTTTTCTGCCACCACGCTTACCTCTTCCTCCTCGTCCCCTTACCATGCCTTTAGATCGTGCCCCCCCATTGTCACTTGGGCCACTAAACACTCCACTTTCACCGGGACTTTTATTTAAAGTACTAGTTGGAGCAGTGACACTTTTGACAGCCGTATTACTCACAGAGCCTGGTGATGCTTCAACTGCCACTTCAGTGTTTTCCCTTCTTCCTGTGTACTGAGCATCCTTGGTAACATTATTTACACTATGTGCAACTGCTACTTCTGGATCTGCATTGAAATTACTAAAGTTCATGCTTGCATTCACATTCTGGCCAGACCTTCCACTGAATCTACTTTGGCTATGTCCTCCTCTGCTGTCATTGTGCTGTTCTGCAGTGTGAGAATGTGACATAACATTGGCATTAGGTCTTGAATAGCTATTATCAAATGACACTGAGGCAATTGGACTAGTGGGCGTCATGTATTTTGCTTGGCTTTGCATATTAGTCCGGTCCTGAAAAGGTATATTTCCAGAGTAATGATTATTACCAAAGTACTGAGGATTGGGTTCATAATGTCTGTTGGTCTGGATGTTTGGGTTGTCAGGAAAGTGGTTGCCATGGATGGAATACTGCGTACTATGACCATGGTACTGAGAACTGTTGTGGCTTGGATACTGGGTACCATGGCCTGGGTACTGATTGTACTGCATATCCCGTGCAAACTGCGACATGAACATTCCTGTATGAGTTGTAGGAGGAGGAAACATCTGCATGGGGAGTGAAGGAGGCTGACCTGAGGGGAGCACAGGGTAACCCCCTGTGAAGTAACCTGGGGCCTGCCCAGGATACCTGTTGCCACTACCCTCAGCCATGGTGTCCTCTGAAACATAATACAAAATTAGTTTTAAGGCACTGTTATCAGTCAGAAGACAATATGAATAACAAAGTCAGGAACACACATAATTTGTTTACAAATTATGTGTGTTCCTGCTAGCATTCAGATACAAAGATGAGGACATTATAAAAATAAATAGGACCAACACTCAAATATGTAGCTATTTTGAACCCACATCTGAAAAAAATTGAAAAAAATTGAGAAAACTGAAATCTTGAGTAGCTTAGTACAAAATGGGTACCATAATGAAAAACCTTAGTTGTGAAGAAGGGCTTGACAAAATGAGTCTCCCAAAACAAGAGAGAGAGAGAGAGAGAGAGAGAGAGAGAGAGAGAGAGAGAGAGAGAGAGAGAGAGAGAGAGAGAGAGAGAGAGAGAGAGAGAGAGAAAAAAAAAGAGGTGACATGACCATGATGTAGGAATGTGTACAGGGAAAAGAAAATAATGATATTAGAGATCTTGTGGAACCACAACAATTAAAACTAGAAGGAACACCAAGACACTGTAAGTACGAAAAAGTAAAGAAAGATTTTTTTCTGACATAGCATCAGCTAATGGGATTTATTGAGTGAAAAAGTTACGTGTGCACAGAGCATCCATACCATGACTCAATCTTGTAAAATATACAATTTAATGGCAAAGGGTTCTCTCATAACTGGTGAAACACTTCTGTAAACAACCAACAAGGGAATAGTACAATGGTTGGTGCTGTGCTGGGTAAAAATGGTACAAGATGGCACACCACAAAGAGGATGTTGTGGACACACCTTATACATTACAGACAAGGGAACACAAAATTATGCATGTTTACTTAATTATTCATTTTCAAATTTGCAACACCTAATGTGTTAAGAGTTTTGCAGAAAGCTAGGAGGATGGAGAGAACTCTGTTGTACTACACGTAAATACATAAAAATACATGTGCTGTTGTAGTATTGTATGTATTATATGTAATACTGTATTGCATAAGCATTGAAATCTAAAGGAAAGAAGCCTGACCAGAGAGAGGGAGAGGGAGAGAGATCTGGAAATATGTGTGGCTGAAACTAGGTAGTTATAAAACTTTAAAAGCACAAAATGCAGTCTTGCACAACAAAACCAGCTTGAAATCTGGCAAGAGTTGGTACTATATAGTAATTTCACAGAAAAATCCCGAGGACATCCACATGTGCAAGACATAATTTGATATCTGCATCAAGTATTTAGTAGAAACTGATATTTGCATTTACTTCTATATCCACAAAATATGTACATATGAAATCCATGCATACACATTTACATTCACAGATCTCTAAGTCTAGCATCCAACATATCTCTAATTCAGATATGAATGTGTGAAAGTTGGCAAGAAGGGGAAAGGAAGGAGGGAGATTGAAGAGCAAAGGTGGACAATGCCATCTTAAGAATGTTACTTTACCTTACATCAAAGTTTTCACCAATAAAAATAAGATGATATTACAAAATGTGATGAATCATTGTCAAAATTAATTACTAAATCATACAACAGATTCCATATGGCAACAGCAAACCAGCTGGATGCTGCAGTACAGCCTGTGAAGCCATTTTACCACCGATGCACATTCACATCTAAATATCCTGCAGTCTCTATTTAGGAAAACTTCATTATTCATTATGTGAGTATGTGACTTTTCTCAAAAAAAGATCCTGTATATCATCGATATTCTGGAGAAATCACTTTATTCTAATCTAACTTCTTTCCCATTCCCTGCCATCCAGATTATGGGACTTACTATAATATGGAGCACCCAACACGTGTTTGACACAACAAGACTCTCGCCACAAGAAAGTATTCTGGAGTAAAACCACTACTCATCATTATTCTAAGGGCAGCTACAGTAGCTCTACTCCTGATAACTGTGGCTAGAGCTGAGACTGGCGGAACATTTAGAGATCAAATAACTTATTAGATTAACCTCACTTCCTTAACACCCGCACTTCATATAATTTTTCTAAGGAATCTTAAAATTTTTCTGGAAATTTTGATAAAAGATGTAAAATAATCTCAGGAAAGGAATCCACACCATTACAGTTTCAGTACCCAAACACCACACAGTAACAACATGTAATGACTCCAAGATTTCTGTGGGATTGTCAGGGTGAGTACAAACACAGCTGGACATGAAATCTCAAGGAGTGTTCCCCGCCCCAGGAACACAACACAAAACAAGACAAGGTGCAGAAGACACAGAACAAATCAAAACAATAGTGAGAGTTGCACCACCTAAAAAAAAAAAAAGGTTAACGAATAGGAAACAATGTAAGCAGATACAACTATGGGGGTCAATATATAACTGCCACTAATAACAAACATACAATAATACATAACAACAACAATAAATGAATAAAAACAAAAATAAACTTTCTTTCAACACTGCCAGAATGTGACAGGCACGAGACACTACGTCACTTAACGCCACACTGCCTCTCAATCAGCTAACAGATGGCACTCACCAGCTGGAGGCACTGGCACGGGTCATAGTGGGCCGGGGCATCACCAGCAGGGTTGTGTGTGGCAGGGTGGCAGCAAACAGCAGGCAGAGTAGCAGACAGTGTTGACAAGCCTCACTGGACCACGGCTGCACTTGTTGTCCCACTCCAGCCTCACCGGACCTTTATATTCAGTATCCCTTATTGGACTCCTATCACCTGCTTCACCTTATTGTATATTTCCGTTACAAACCCCAGTAAATATAGTTATAAATGCGTAAAGTAAAATTGTGTGTAAGAGTGTATGTAATGTGTATATAAAAAAAAATGTACTGCCGCTGAATCCTGATTGTCGTATAAAATGTTGAAAAAAAAAAAAAACAATAAATCAATAAAAAAAAAAGGATGAGAGTGTTAAATCAGAGTGAAAAGAAGGACATGCATGAGACTGTTCACTAATCTTCTTTGGAGAATGCGTGTCCCTTTAAATGTATCCACGTGCGATGTGGGGTTTAATTAAAGGGCTGCATAAGGTTGTGCAATCTTGAATCATATAGCTAACTACTTTGTCTATTACTTGTGTGTATTTCTTTAGTAACATCTTTTGATGCTGCACTATATAATATTAAGAAGCAAAAAAGAAAAAAAAAAAAAAAAAAAGATGAAAACAAGATCAAATATTTTGAAAAACTCCATTATATTAATTCATTACAGCAAGCAAGAAGGAGGAAGCTAAACATAAAATTTAAAAGCTCATAAAAAAATATTAAAACTGAAAAGGAATAAAAGACAATAATACACTGAACATATTTCTTCTAAAACTTTATTAAGACTGAGGAAAAAAAAAGAATAAAAACAAGAAAGAAAATATCGAAAACTTGCCACAATAATAATCTATAAGGAAAGTTTTGAAAATGTTTGGAGACTGAAAATATAAACCAAATAGTCAGGTGAGCAAATGCAGTAAAATAGGTAAACAAGTGTGTGGAGGCTATAAAGTTATTTCTGAGAAGTTTTGGGAGCTACAACAAAATATAAAACAAATAAACAAGTGTACAAACCCAATAAATCATACGGAAAAAAAAACCATAGGTATGTGAATCCAATAAAATAAAAAAATAGGTGTTCAAACAGAATCAGAACAACATTTTACAAGTGAACGAGACATAAGACACACACACACACACACACACGTTTGTAATCAGAACAGGGTCCAAGACTGATGGTTTGCTGGCCTGCATGCGGATGGACACTCGGTCCTGGCCAACACGATCCTTTGCATCTTCATGTAAGATCCACTACCGCAGAAAATGTCCCTTCCCGTCTTGTAGGAAAAGGTATGGAGCCCTGGTGTGTAGGAAGCGTGCAGGTGTAGCTATCGTGCTGCAGGGTGTCATTCTGGTAGATGTGGAAAGGTGATTTAGTTTTCAAGTGTGTATTTACTTAGTTGTATTTACCTAGTTGTATTCTACAGGGTTGGAACGGGGCTTATAGTGTCCTGTCTCCATAACTCCATTTATCTAATTTTCTTTAAAGCTATACCCATTATGTGCTGTAACAACTTTATCACTCAATGCATTCCACTTTTCCACCGTTCTATGTGGAAAACTGTATTTTCCAATATCCCTCACCCACTGCCTCTTCTTGATCTTCTTTGCATGTCCTCTTGTCCTTCCAGCTTCTTCTGCAATCAGCATCAGGTCTTGCGTGTGTGTGTGTGTGTGTGTGTGTGTTTCATGTTTATTAGGCTTTCAGCTGTGTGTGTTTTTCTTTATGAATTTTTATTTTCATTAATGCTTTAATTGTTTTACTACTATAACTCCTGCTACAACAACAACTACAACTACTACTACTACTACTACTACTACTACTACTACTACTACTACTACTACTACTACAACTATTACTACTACTACTACTACTACTTACCTTAATCAGAGGCCACAAGAAGTTAGCAAGCAGATGTTGGTCATAGAATCGATTTAGTTTTGTGGGCTGAGAGAATAAAACATTCCTAAATTTTACAAACTCCTCAGGCCTCTTGTTCAGGCCTCTCCACAGACCTGCAAGGATGGGCAGGCAGTTAATAAGATAGAGAAACAAGGTGGGGAGAGAATTAGAAAGTTGAACAGTTAGGTAATTGGAGAGTTAGGAAAATAGAGGATTTGGAAAGATTAGGGAGGGTGGGGAAAGAATAGGGAAAGGGAAGTCAGGGTGTGGGGATGTGAAAGTTAAGAAGGTAGGAAATGGGCTTAGGGGAAAAGGAGGATGGAAAGGAAGGGGGTGATAATAGTAATAATGATGGAAATAGTAATAATGATAATAATAATAGTAGCAATAATAATAATGATAATAATAATAATAATAATAATAATAATAATAATAATAATAATGATAGTAATAATAATGATAATACAGTAAAGAATTATAAAAACAAAAATAATATTAAAGAAATGTAACTACAAATACTGCTATTACTACTACTACTACTACTACTGTTACTACTACTACTACTACTACTACTACTACTACTACTGTTACTACTACTATTACTACTACTACTACTTACTACTACTGTTACTACTACTACTACTACTACTACTACTACTACTACTACTACTACTACTACTACTGCTACTACTACTTTTACATTTCTCCTCTTAATTTTCTATTTTGTATTACTACCACTACACACACACACACACACACACACACACACACACACACACACACACACACTACTGTTACTACTACTACTACTACTACTACTACTACTACTACTACTACTACTACTACTACTACTACTACTACTACTACTACTACTACTACTACTACTATGACCTACCAGCAAGCAAGAGAGATTTATGGTTTGGATGATCTTTCATTACATGGAAGGTTTGTTTGCTGGCCATCCACTCGTGGACAGCTGCCACCTCTCTGTCCAACACCCAGCTGTGGTAGTAGTGGTAGTTGTAATTAGTGTTGTGGTAGTAGTAGTAGTAGTAGTAGTAGTAGTAGTAGTAGTAGCAGTAGTAGTAGTAGCAGCAGCAGTGTAGTAGTAGTAGTAGTAGTAGTAGTAGTGGTAGTAGCTCTTTTTTGTTGTTGTTCGTGGTGGTGTTGGTGTTAGTGTTGGTGGTGGTGGTGGTGGTGGATGTGGTGGTGATACTACAAGAAAAAGAAGAAGAAAAAAGAAAATGAACTACTTTCTCTCTCTCTCTCTCTCTCTCTCTCTCTCTCTCTCTCTCTCTCTCTCTCTCTCTCTCTCCTGTCAGAGTCCCGGGATAGGAAGAGATCTACTGCCTCACCTGGTTACCTGGGAAGAAGAAGAGGAGGAGGAAGAAGAGGAGGAAGAAGAAACTAATAAATAACAAATAAAACGAAAGAAGATATAAAAAATAAAATTATTACACGAGAAACACACACACACACACACACACACACACACACACACACCTAGTACTGGCAGTCTGGTGACATCACACAGGTCAACATGGGCGTGGGTGCACACGAGGCGACACAGGAAGGCCGTGCCAGTGTCATGAGTAGCGGACACATTGTGGTACACTCGCATCAGGAACCCTGGATACACCTTGGCGATGCGACGAGCCCGATCGTCTAGTGGAGCCAGGTACCTCCTGTAGTGTGCACTGCCTGGAGAGAGGTGTCAGAGGGTGTTTTGGGTGTGTTTCGGGGTGGTACGGGTGCTTTGGTGTTTGAATGGATCTAACGAATGTTTTTTGGACATTTCTGGGCAGGAACATGTAGTCAATGACAACTCTGCAGCAAGCTCTGAAGCAGGTTCATCTACACTTAATTCTTATTGATACGGTACTCTACTCACACACACACACACACACGGCCCGGTAGCTCAGTGGTTAGAGCGCTGGCTTCACAAGCCAGATAACCGGGGTTCGATTCCCCGGCCGGGTGGAGATATTTGGGTGTGTCTCTTTCACGTGTAGCCCCTGTTCACCTAGCAGTGAGTAGGTACGGGATGTAAATCGAGGAGTTGTGACCTTGTTGTCCCGGTGTGTGGTGTGTGCCTGGTCTCAGACCTATCTCAAGATCGGAAATAATGAGCTCTGAGCTCGCTCCGTAGGGTAACGTCTGGCTGTCTCGTCAGAGACTGCAGCAGATCAAACAGTGAATACACACACACACACACACACACACACAAGTATTTCAATACAATCCAGTAATATAACAAAGATAATATATAAATAGTTCAAAGAAAACAAAAAAAAAAAAAAAAACATAGGAAGAAAGAAAGAGATAGAAAGACTATCCTACAATCCACCACCACCATCCACCATTGACAGTAGTAGCCTTAGTGGAATAGTAGGAACAGGCGACCACTTTCTGTCCTCCACCTCGCTGGGTCGCGAAGTCGTAGCAGATGGAGTGACCTGTTGTGTTGAATCGGTGGAGAAGTGACCTGACCTCGCCGGATCCTCCCCACTGTGACCCTTGACCCTTCAACTGTGACCTCGCCTCCATCATCATCCGCGCTATGTCCACACCGAGCCTGAGAGAGAGAGAGAGAGAGAGAGAGAGAGAGAGAGAGAGAGATATGGAGGATTAAAAACTCTCCCAAAAGGAAAAAAAAATACTCAGAATTTAGAAAAGGAATATGCAGAATAATAATGAAAAACGAATTTCTCTTGATAAAACAATATGGAGAGAGAGAGAGAGAGAGAGAGAGAGAGAGAGAGAGAGAGAGATACCTTACACAGTCACAGTTAGGAAATGTATATGCTTTTACGGGCATTACATTCTCTTCCTCCTCCTCTTCCCTTTCGTGAGGCAAAAAGATATTCTTCTTTCTTCCTCCTTCTTTTTTATCCATCTTGTACTGTAGGTGGAAATCATTTTATTGCTACTACTACTACTGCTACCACTACTACTACTACTACTACTACTACTACTACTACTAGTAATAATAATACATTAACCAAAACCACTACCACCTCCACCACTACCACCACTACTACTACTACTACTAATACTAAACCACCACCACCAAAACCACCACTATTAAGGGGCGCCAAACCCCTACCCAGGATAAACGCAGCATGATAGGAAGAAAGGAAAGTACCGATAAGCAGCACAGTTCATTGTTGGTTTACACTTACAGGCTCAATATTCAGTGTTCGCTCCATTGGCGTCACCAACAGCTACAAGAAAAGCAGGTTAGGAAGACAAAAGTGATACAAAGAACTCCGTGCTGAACTCCATTTTTCACGAAGGACAGCAACGATGTGACCCTCCTTCCTGCCACCACTAAATCGAGTTGCTAGAGATTCAGGCATCCTTTTCTGATTTAGTCATATACAGATACCAAGATGGAGGGTCACATCGATGTTGTCCTTCGAGAAATGGAGTTCAGCACGGAGCTGCCTATCATTGTTTGGCACCATTTATTACTACTACTACTACTACTACTACTACTACTACT
>NC_059302.1:3130924-3225924 GCF_017591435.1 Portunus trituberculatus | reverse complement strand
TCAATGATAGAGAGGCGGCTCACAAACGGTTCCGTAGCCATCCAACTGCTGAAACTCATGCCCTATATATTTCTGCCCGTAATCATGCCAAATCTATTCTCCAACTTACTAAAAACTCTTTCATCAATAGAAAATGTCAAAGTCTTTCCAATTCTAACTCCTCTCGAGATTTCTGGCATCTAGCCAATAATATCTCTAACAACTTTACTTCTTCGTCTTTCCCTCCTTTACTTCATCCAGATGGCTCTACAGCTGTCTCTTCTTTTCTAAAGCTGAACTCTTCGCTCAAACCTTTGCTACCAACTCAACTTTGGATGATTCTGGGCATATTCCTCCTACTCCTCCACCCTCTGACTACTTCATCCCTAAAATTAAAATTCTTTATAAAGACGTTTTCCTGGCCCTCTCTGGCCTTGATTCTCGGAAGGCTTACGGTCCGGATGGAGTCCCTCCTGTTGTTCTCAAAACTGTGCTTCCGAACTCGCTCACTGCCTGGTCAAACTCTTTCATCTGTGTCTCTACTTCTATTTATCCTTCTTGCTGGAAGTTTGCTCACATTCAACCTGTCCCTAAAAAGGTGACCACTCCAATCCTTCTAACTACCGCCCTATAGCTTTGATTTCCTGCCTTTCTAAAGCCTTTGAGTCTATCCTTAATAGGAAGATAATGAGGCATCTATCAGCTCACAACCTTCTCTCTGATTGCCAGTATGGTTTCCGTAAAGGCAGATCTACTGGTGATCTTCTTACTTTCCTAACTGAATCTTGGTCATCCTCTTTAGGGACTTCGGTGAAACCTTTGCTGTCGGCCTTGACATATCGAAAGCCTTCGATAGAGTCTGGCACAAATCTTTAATTTCTAAACTACCCTCCTACGGATTCTATCCTTCTCTCTGTACCTTCATCTCCAGTTTCCTTTCCGATCGTTCTATTGCTGCTGTAGTAGACGGTCACTGTTCTTCCCTAAAACTATCAACAGTGGTGTTCCACAGGGTTCTGTCCTATCACCCACTCTCTTTCTATTATTCATCAATGATCTCCTAAATCTGACTCAATGCCCTATCCACTCCTATGCTGATGATACCACCTTGCATTATTCAACAGCGTTCAACAGACGCCCAACCCAACAACAATTAAATGACTCAAGGCGAGATGCTATAGGACGCCTAACTTCTGATCTTTCACTTGTTTCTGATTGGGGCAGAGAAAACCTGGTTTTGTTCAATGCCTCAAAACTCAATTTCTACAACTATCTACTCGACATAACCTTCCAGACAACTATCCTCTCTTCTTCAATAACACTCAACTTCCCTCTCCTCTACATTAAACACACTCGGTCTATCCTTCACTAAAAATCTAAACTGGAAATTTCACATCTCTACTCTTGCTAAATCAGCTTCCAAGAAGTTAGGTGTCCTATGGCGTCTTCGTCCATTTTTCTCCCTCCCAGCTGCTTGCTCTGTACAGGGCCTTATCCGCCCGTGTATGGAGTATGGCTCTCATGTCTGGGGATCACACACACAGCTTTACTAAACAAGGTGGAATCTAAAGCTTTTCGTCTTATCAACTCTTCTCCTCTAACTGACTGTCTTGATTCTTTAAGTCACCGCCGCAATGTTGCATCTTTATCTGTCTTCTACCGCTGTTTTCATGCTGTCTGCTCTTCTGAACTTGCTAACTGCATGCCTTCCCCTCCTGCGGCCTCGCTGCACAAGACTCTCTACTTCTTCTCATCCCTATTCTGTCCATCTTCCTAATGCAAGAGTTAACCAGTATCTTCACTCCTTCATTCCCTACACTGGTAAACTCTGGAACTCTCTACCTGTGTCTGTATTTCCACCTGCCTATGACTTAAACTCTTTCAAAAGAGGAGTGTCAAGACACCTATTACGTTAACTGGACCCTCCTTTTAGATTTTTTGTTTTTCTTTCTCCTACTTTCCTCTTCACAGGGCCTGGCAACCAGCGGGATTTTTTTTTTTCCCCAACACTTTGTTTTCCCTTGGCCAGTGCCCTTGTAATGTAAAAAAAAAAAAAAACTACTACTACGATGACGACGACTACGACGACGACGACGACTTACCAGCCAGCATTTCGGCCTTGTGGTTTGGATGGTCCCTCATTACATGGAAGGTTTGTCCGCTTGTCACCCACTCCTGGACAGCTGCCACCTCTCTGTCCAACACCCAGCTGTGGTAGTAGTGGTAGTTGTTGTAGTAGTAGTAGTAGAAGAAGTAGGTCTTGTTTTTGGGGTGGTACTAAAAGAAGAAGAGGAGGGGGAGGAAGAAGAGAGAGAAAGAGAAAGAAAAGGATAACTCTCTCTCTCTCTCTCTCTCTCTCTCTCTCTCTCTCACCTGTCAGAGTCCCGTGATAGGAAGAGATCTACTGTAGGATCTCCCAGAACAGCGAATCGCCACGCCCTCCCCACCACGCCCTGTTTCACCAGGTTACCTGGGAAGAAGAGGAGGAGGAGGAAAAGGAGGAGGAGGAGACAAACAAATAACAAAGAAAAAATAAAATTACTACACAAGGACACACACACACACACACACACACACACACACACACACACACACACACACACACACACACACACACCTAATACTGGCAGTCTAGTGACATCACACAGGTCAACATGGGCGTGGGTGCACACGAGGCGACACAGGAAGGCCGTGGCAGTGTCGTCAGTAACGGACACATTGTGGTACACTCGCATCAGGAACCCGGGTACACCTTGGCTATGCGACGAGCCCGCTTGTGTAGTGAGCCCAGGTACTTCTTGTAGTGTGTGCTTCCTGTGTGGAGGACAGAAATGGTTGTTAGAGGTTGTCTGTGTGTGGTTCAGAATTGATGCGGGTGCTTTGAGTGTTTGAATGGGTCTAGACAATGTTATGGACGTATTTTCGGGGAGTTTGTATGTTGAATGAGAGACTTTCGAGCGAGTGTTGTGATCTTAGTATTATTGTGGTGTGTCTTGTGGTGTTTCATTAAGTGTTTATACGTGTCTTTTTTGTTTTGTACGTGTTTTAGTGAATAAGTAAAGAAGGATATCGGAGAGAAAATGGCAGGAACACGCGGGCTCGGCGCCTGCCTCCGAATCTGCGACAGGTGAAAGCAGGAGCAAGGTGCGCTGTAACCGAACAAGCCCACTAGTTACACCGACTACAAGAGGAATCAGGAAGCAGGCGACATGGTACGCTGTCGCCACCGCCTGTCAGCCGCTCGACGCCTCCAATCGGCACTCCTGGGCAGAAGACGTGTTGCTACTGCAGCATGTTAGGCTGGGCTACTGCACCAGGGAGGAGTTGTATAACGGCTTCCAGGGTCAGGAGTGCGCCCACAGCTGGAGGTACAACCGTGACCAACTGTAGCACTACTTCCTGTCCTGCCCGGCAACCGGCCATCAGCGTAGTGCGGCCACCAGCCATCCAGCCTGAAGGCCACGGCTCCTCACCAAGACATCAACCGCGAGGCCATGGAGGACTGCCCACCTCGTCCACCACACGCCCACAGACGAAATGCTGCGGGTTCTAAGGGCGGCAGCTCCGCATCGCTGACTCAAACTACTCGCCACAGCTGTAGCAGCACAGAGGATGGCGAGCAGATCATTTCGCCACGCCACCACCAGGCTGGTACCCGCTTTGAGTATATGTATACACTGTAATCATCCATCTATGTAACTATGTATATATTTTTATACTTATAGTTATTAAACCTTTAATCTAGGCTCGTGCAATCACAACACTGTGATCTACACACACACACACACACACACACACACACACACACACACACACACACACACACACACACACGCACGCACGCAACAAACGTATCTGAAACAAATCATGTAACATAACAAATACAATATGTGAATAAATTTAGAAATGAAAAAAAAAAAAAAACATCGGAAGAAAGAAAGACTGAGAGACTATGCTACCACCACCACCACCTCCACCCACCTTTGTCAGTAGTAGCCTCAGTAGAATAGTAGGAATAGGCGATCACTTTCTGCCCTCCACCTCGCTGGGTCGCGAAGTCAGAGCAGGTGGAATGACCCGTTGTGTTGAGCGGGTGGAGCAGTGACCTGACCTCGCCGGATCCTCCCCACTGTGACCCTTGGCCCTTCCACTGCGACCTCGCCTCCACCATCATCCGCGCTATGTCCACACCGAACCTGAGAGAGAGAGAGAGAGAGAGAGAGAGAGAGAGACAAGATACTCGATTGAAATTACAAGATATATGCAGAATAATACTAAGAAACAAACCTCTCTTAAAAAACACCAATAAAAAAACACCCAGAGAGAGAGAGAGAGAGAGAGAGAGAGAGAGAGAGAGACATACCTTATACAGTCACAGTTAGGAAATGTATATCCTTTTACGGGCATTACTTCCTCTTCCTCCTCCTCTTCCTCTTCATGAGGCAAAAAAACATTCTTCTCTTCCTCCTCCTTCTTTTCCCATCTGTAAGTGAAGATTATTTTACTACTATCACTACTATTAATAATGCCATTACTAGTGGATAAGGTTAATTTTGTGAGCGTGGGATCGCACAGACGTCCATGCGTAGGTTCGAATCCCACCACCTGCCGCCTTGAAACTTTGCCATTTGTCGAGTGGTTTAAGATTACCTACATATCACCATGATACCCAAGTTCTAGGTGGAGGTGTAATTGCCTTACACCAAAGATGCGCTTGGGTGGTGATATGGGCCCTAACATGGGTACCACTATAAATAAAATTGCTCGCGCCGCTAATGGGTGGAAGCTGGACAGCGCTTCCTATAGCTACTCTTCAAGTAGACCTACAGGCGCTATAGGACAGGACATAAAGAAATACTACTACTACTATTTTTATACCATTAACACCATCATTACCACCACCACCACCACCACCACCACTACTACAACTACTACTACTACTACTACTACTACTATTACTATTGCAGTCTTACCTGATAGAGTCCACTCGTAACCAACGTTGTGGTGGAGGTGGTGGTATTAGGGACACACCACCACCACCACCACAACACCTCCACCACCACCACCACTCCTAACACTGCCACACCTGCCACACACACCTGCCATGGGGATGTGTGCTTTTTGGGGCCGTGTTTGTTTCTGTTTGCCTTAGTCATTATTATTATTATTATTATTATTATTATTATTATTATTATTGTTGTTGTTGTCGTTGTTGTTGTTGTTGTTGTTGTTGTTGTTGTTGCTGTTGTTGTTCTTTCTCTGTCGATCTCTCACTCGCTCACTCAATGTCCCTCTAGGGTTGAGTGAGGACTGACGGAGAGAGAGAGAGAGAGAGAGAGAGAGAGAGAGAGAGAGAGAGAGAGAGAGAGAGAGAGAACGCGTACCTCAGCATAAATAAAACACTTGAACACACACACACACACATATTAGGTCAGCATAAAAAATAAAGAGAGGGGTAGTGATAGTAATGATAGTAAGAGGATAACGATCACCGCCACCAACACCAACACCACCAACAACAACAAACAGCTACAATGACAACTACAACAACGAGAATAGTAGTAGTAGTAGTAGTAGTAGTAGTAGTAGTAGTAGTAGTAGTACCTCATTTGATAATAATAATAATAATAATAATAATAATAATAATAATAATAATAATAGTAATGATATTAATAATAATGATAGTAATAATGATAATAATAGTAATAATGATAATAATAATAATAATAATAATAATAATAATAATAATAATAATACTACTACTACTACTACTACTACTACTAGTAATAATAGTAATAATAATAATAATAATAATAATAATAATTACATTCAACATGTTAGGCTCTTCAAAGAAATTATGAAAAAAATCGTGAATGCATGTTTGTTTCTTTTAATGTGTCAGCTAGGAAATTTTTACATGTATACTGTACTTACATATATCATGAATACTTTCTGCTGACACACACACACACACACACACACACACGGCCCGGTAGCTCAGTGGTTAGAGCGCTGGCTTCACAAGCCAGATGACCGGGTTTCGATTCCCCGGCGGGGTGGAGATATTTGGGTGTGTCTCCTTTCACGTGTAGCCCCTGTTCACCTAGCAGTGAGTAGGTACGGGATGTAAATCGAGGAGTTGTGTTGTCCCGGTGTGTGGTGTGTGCCTAGTCTCAGGCCTATCCGAAGATCGGAAATAATAATGAGCTCTGAGCTCGTTTCGTAGGGTAACGTCTGGCTGTCTCGTCAGAGACTGCAGCAGATCAAACAATGAATGAAACACACTCACAAGGAGATGGTTGGAGCGCTGCTAACATGGCGTCACTACTGCTGGGTGGAAGTGTGGCCTGAGGGGCGACACACAGGAGAAGCAGTATAAGGACAGGGGGAAGGAAGGACGCGCTGTCCCGATGGCTTACTCACTGCCTCCCTCCCCACTTCCTGCTGCTAGAACAGTGGTCAGCAGGGCCGCGGCAGAGCCAGCTGCCAGCTGGTGAAGGACGTGGCAATGGTGGAGGGAAACATGAACATAGCCGAGTTGGGTGAGAGGTGTATGGACAATGAAGTACTGCTGGTCACCATGCAATTCTTAAGGGCTAACAGTTCACAACTCTCAATAACTAATCCGGGCCTTCGCTGTGGTCACCTGGGCTGGTCGCGGGTCGTACCCGTAACCTTACCCGTGACCACAGCCAACAACGAAACACTGATCTTGATCTTGATCTTGATGGTACAGGTGACGCAGAATTTCTTCTGGGTCAGGCCTTTGTATCGGCAGCTCCTGTAGGGAACATAAAGAACACCAGACAACAAAGAGGGCAATCACCATCTTTCACACCACTAGTTCCTGCATCTGGCACGCCACATTCTCTCCAGGAACTCTTTCACAGCCTCAATCATCCTTTCATTCGTCTCCCCACACAGTCCCAGCAGCAACACCATCCATTCCCTTGCTGTCATCTCCACTCTGTCATGCCCCAGCTCACTCAGCACCACTGGCATCATCTCATACCTGTCTCTGGCATACTTCACACACTCCAGCACCACATGTTCCACTGTCTCATCCTCTCCCAAGTCACACATCTGGCACACTTTGCTGCGGGACTCAGACCATCTATAATTCCTTGCATTCACATCCATGCACTGTGCCCTAGCTCGGAAGAGAAGATCACCACCCAGGCTTCCGTCATACCACTTTTCATACATTGGGGCCTCTTTCTCTCTATACCATACCAAGGTACTCTTTTGCTCCATCCTATTTCTCCAGTCATCCAGTCCCACACCTTTCACTACTCTGTCTATCTCACTCTTCCACTTCCTTACATCCCATTCTCTACCTTCTCCATTTCTAACAATCATACTCCAGTCTCTCTCTAAATGTCTTCCTTCTACCTGTTGAAAACCCAACTACTTACTAACCCACTCTTTGCTACCAGCCTGACACACCTCTTCCCCCACTTGCTACTCCTGACATTCCACAGAAACACTTTTCTCACTATCCTTGCATCATTCATTCGTTCTAACCTAGCCTTATACCTTAGGGTCGCTTTCACATATCTCTCTCTAAAAGTGCTCCAACCCATATCACCCCTAAGGGCCTCTACTGCTGCATATCTAGATGCATTAAGTACCATTCTTGCAACTCTATTCTGCCCTATTTCTAACTTATCTAGTTCACTCTCATTCCAAGCAATCACATCCATACCATACATGATGCTCGGAACAGCCACGCTCTTCCAAACTTCTGAAACGCTTTGCTCTCAGCGCGACTGTTTTTTCTAAGGTCACAGAAATTATAAGATTGTTTTCCAAAGTAGTAATGTAGAAGGCTGATCAATTTGCTACCAGAAACAGAAAAACACCCTTAAACACTCGTGAAATTTCAACTAAAGTTTTGAAGATATAGTAGAGGCGTGGAGTGAAGTGTCTCGGGGAAGCTGATACACTTTTCCTCCAATCTCTTTGACTTTGCGGCTGCGTTGAAACATTAATAGGAAACATAAATATAACATGCATATTAAGGAAGGAATAACTGGTTAGAATGAAGTAAAGTAGGTGGAAAGATAATGTATACTGGATACTCTCTCTCTCTCTCTCTCTCTCTCTCAGGAAGAGAAATCTTCAGCAAGACCAAGATCAAGGGAGTGTATTAAGTCAGGATGTTGTTCTCTTGCTCCTGCCGCTCCATTCTTTCTCCAAGATCTTCCAGGCGCTTATATATCTCCTTCGCCAGATACAACAGGTCAGGAGTCACAGCTTATGGACAAAACACCTTCCTTTGGTCCACTCACGGACAATTGAACGCAGGTGGCTGCCAAAGCAATTGTCAGCTGATTAATCATTGCTTGTGATAAATCTTGGGTATGACATTAACGCTTATTTTGTACGGTTTTATTCACTGCCCTTAGATATGACACATGCATTAGTGCTGCAATGAATATGGTGAGGTGTGACAAAGCTTCAGACAGATGACATAACAGCAGAGATGTTGACTAGTGGGGTAAAGTGGTAGATGGAGTGCTTCCAAGTGACCTGTCATGGAGGCAAGAACAAGATAAGGGGGAAGGGAGTTATTGTACCACTGTGTATAAAGATAATGGTTATTGGGCGATATATTAGTTAGAGGGGGGCAAATTTGCTTAGTGTGTCAGGGATTTTTTTTTTTCTTTCATTGAGAGACTGATAGGAATGACAAAAGAATTCTGAGACCTGAGGAGAGCATAGCATCTTGTAGTAACATAACCTAATATTACTCAGCTTTAACCTAACCTAATCTACTAGGAGAGCTTCACTGCTGTGGACACCCCTCCCTCCAGTTAAGGATGCTGATCTAACATAACCAGACCTTAGTAAGAATTGGTTGGTTGACCTCTTCCTTGTCCTTAAAGGGTACCGGTGCTGCCAATTATTCAGCACTTGATTGATTTCTGCAAAACGCTGTGCAATCTTTTAAAAATATACACACAAATTGAATTTCACTTGAGAGATTGCAACAGTGATAAATGAAAGGTTACTCACCTGGTTACTCACCTGGTTAGCCACCCTTAGCTCCCAGACCAGAAAAATACAACGAAGAGTAGGAAAAAGGTAGCTAGGAAAATGGGTACGCCAGTCAACTTTAGATGTAGATTACTGGATGATTGTAACAAACTGTGAGTGGACTGGAATATGTACCCATTGAAACTGTTCAGAAATGCAGGATATATTATTATGCAGCAAACAGCAGCACATGTGTGTATGCATATTACTCCACAAAGTCGTACAGAATGTCACCTAAATGACTGAAGGGCTGATTTGAAGGATGGCAGCGAGTTCAGAACAACAACATGGTCAGGCAAAGAATTCCATAAACGGACACACTGGAAATGAGAAAAATCGAGATCTAAGATCCACTGAACTGTACTGGTGAGCTAATTTAAAATGGTGTCCACGAGTATGTGCATGTGGTGCATAACATGCTCTGGACACTGCTTATATCTCACTCCCTTATCCCCTTCTTCTTAATCATATAAACAGTTATATAGTCAAAGTGATTTTTGCTTCAATTATAAACCTCAATTCTGATCACAAAAACTCCCAACATTCATTTGGTTTGAAAAGAAATTCTAGAATTATTCTCTTGGCAAGTTTTAATACACTTTTGTGGAACACTGGATTTGTCAGTATACTTTAATAGTATTACTAAGGAATGTTAGCTATGTGAATTCATATTTCAAAACTTTGAAGATTGATCGTTTGTTCTTTGCAGCACCTACAGGCTAGCAGAGGTTGGTCGCTTTGAATCGCCAAAGCTAACAGGCAAATATGAAACAGGACAGCTGTTCCTGCACCGAGTGTTTGGGTACCGTGGGGTGGTGCTCTTTCCGTGGCTGGCTCGGGTCTACGACAGAGATGTCCCGAACAAGAAGGAATCTAAGTATGTTTCTGTAGAGAAGCAATTTTTTTTGTATTAGCATCATAATGTAAGACATTGTAGTTCTCTTATGCACTTCATTGTTTTATTTTTGTTATTAATATTTTGAAACCCAATGTCATTCCATGTCTACATCAGACTTGTAGCTGATGCTGACTATTATTTTTGTCATAAAATAGTGAAGATTCCTTGATTTATATTGGAAAATCAAGTTATTACCATATTCAAGTCATATCAGTATCACAACTGAGGCATCATTCCCAGCTAGGAGTTGATTTGGATTTATTTCCTTTCACACTGCAATCTTGTTCACTAAACAGAGGAGAGACATGAGATGATAGACTAAGCCAGCTTGCTTTGTTTTTCAGTTTAATCATACATGCTGATGATATATTTCAAATGTATTTATTGAAATTCTGTCATATGCATACATGAATACATGAATCTGTGTTTCCAGACCACTAGATGAGAGCATGAACTATAATCAGGTAGGAAAGGAAGTGAAGGGACGAGCACACACCTATTATCAAGTCTTGATCGACTCCCGAGATTGTCCTTACATTGTGAGTTCCTTATTTGGTATTAATAAGTTTCAAAAGATGTATTACATGTAATAGGGTTGGACAGGCAAGGGAGCCGAGTGGTGATGGGCTGCTGATACATGTCATTAACTCTGTGGTTCCCTGATCTTTTTATTGGTCTACTTCACTTTCAGAGTTACAGCATTTTGTCATATTTCAGAATACTTTGAAGAAAAATTATGAAAGGTACAACTGTTATATAAACAAAAGATTGTAATGAATGAATGGACATTGAATGTGTAAATTATGTTGTTATGTATTTGACATCAGTGGTGCATTTATTTGCCCATTTATGATTTTTATAACAATGAAAATTCCAATCTGAATTTTTTAATGTGGTTGTCAAATTTGTAAAAATATTGACTAGTATTTCCTGCTTCCTGAATGTATTTATAAGCATTATCTAAAGCAACAATTTATATCAATTGTGTTTATTTTGGTGTTATTATTATTATTGCTTTTATATGGACCAAAACAAACATATCAGAAGTAACCACAGAACATGACTATGTAAATGTGATAAATTGTAAACAGATCAGTGGTCAGTTGCACAATTAATGTGAGTTTGGTTTGGGTTCATTATTCATCAGTTTGGTAGAAGCATTACAAGTTCCTAGACATGAGGACAAAAGCCATCAAATTACCATCTAGCATTCTTATTTTTTCTTTCCCCCATCAGAGAGCACAAACAGAAGCTGTAACATTCCTTGGCAACCAAGACAATGGAAGGACACTGTATGCTGTGCCTGGACTGGACTACATTGGACACGAGGATGTAATGCCATACACAGCCGTTAGCAAGAAGCCCATCAGGCATGATTTGTTTGACAAATTTCTCTCATATTCATCTGACAAAGGTATTTGTATCTCCCCCAAGATTTTCTACTTTTGTCTCATTTGATATTATTTCAAATATTCAACAAATTAATAATTGAATTATTTGAAGATACAGAAATTTGTATTTTTCTCTTTCTCTTATTCTAAAGAAAGAAAAGGCTTTTTATTTTTCCATCCACAAAAGATAATTATTTAACTTTGTTACATTCTTTAGATCCTCCATTCTGTGCCCGGGACACACTGATGGCCTGGCAGGAGCGTAACCACCCGTGGCTGGAGCTGTCGGATGTACACAAGGAAACCACTGAAAACATCAGAGTCACTGTCATACCTTTCTATATGGGATGCAGAGAGTCTCAGAATGCTAATGTTTACTGGGTATGCTTTGTATTCACCTCTTTGGCATTAAGCAAGCCTTTTACTTAACACATGTTGCTTAACTTGTCTGTCATGAGGACATTATATATATATATATATATATATATATATATATATATATATATATATATATATATATATATGAACCTCTCTCTCTCTCTCTCTCTCTCTCTCTCTCTCTAACAGTACAACCTTCATAAGTCAGTCAAACTAATTGAATACCTCCATTTTCAAACATTTTATTTTACAGTTTTGAACTCATAATTACTTTGGTTGCTGTACCTGATTTGGTTCTTGAACAAAGTTATTTGATGTACTCTTATTGTTTTTATTTTATTTATATATTTATTGTTATTACTATCTTTAATATTACTATTTATATTGCTTTTATTATTATTATTATTATTATTATTTATTTCATTCTTTTTGCAGTGGAGGTATTGTATTCGTTTAGAAAACCTTGGTGAACTGACAGTGCAGCTCCGAGAAAGACACTGGCGCATATTCAGCTTATCTGGGACCCTGGAGACAGTGCGTGGTCGAGGTGTTGTGGGGCAAGAACCTGTCCTCTCTAACCAGCAGCCTGCTTTTCAGTATTCTTCACATGTTTCCCTCCAGGCTCCATCAGGACACATGTGGTGAGTTGTGTTACTTATTTGGTTGCAGTCAGTGCTTAATGCTCATCATGGTAGAGACTAATTCTTCATATTGTGATAAGTTTATGAATATTAATGGAAATATTATATACAGTGAATTTATAGCAAATTGTATAGCAGATGTAATTTATAGGAGGAACTTGCATATTTCATGTTACATAGTATGAGGTTAGTACAATATGAACCAAATGTAAAGTAATGCTTTGTGTGTATGTGTGTGTGTGTGTGTGTTTGATTGTTTGATCTGCTGCAGTCTCTGATGAGACAGCCAGATGTTACCCTACGGAACGAGCTCAGAGCTCATTATTTCCGATCTTGGGATAGGCCTGGGACCAGGCACACACCACACACCGGGACAACAAGGTCACAACTCCTCGATTTACATGTGAAAGGAGAGACACCCAAATATCTCCACCCGGTCGGGGAATCGAACCCCAGTCCTCTGGCTTGTGAAGCCAGCGCTCTAACCATTGAGCTACCGTGTGTGTGTGTGTGTGTGTGTGTTTTATGACAAGATGACAACTCTCTAGTCTATATCCTATCCTTAATCTTTGCTAGATGAACATGGATCAGTAGCATGAAAGGAGACAACCTGAATGAGCTTCACTCAGTCTTATCTATTTGGTGTTGAGATAAGCATGTATCTACACATCCAGACTCCCAAAGTTTTGACATTTTAAGTTAACATGATTTAAAATAGTTACATTTATAGCTACACTTAAAGGTGTGTTACTGTATTATACTTATTGTTGTATTCATGAATTTATTTTTACATTTCAGGGGCACCTTTAGAATGGAGAGAGAAGATGGATTTACCTTTGATTGCCGCATCCCTCCATTCTCATTGGAAAGTAAACAGGATGACAGTTCGCAACCTAGTGGTGTAATATAGTGTAAAAATTAGTCTTTAACCCTTAAGCCCTTCAGTACCATGACATGTTTTCATTTTAATTTTGGCTACAGCTTTGGAAACTCATGTGGGAGATGAAAAAAAAGTGAAGACTGGCCATTAAGCTTCTGACCTCCATAGATCGTTCCTAATGTCAATAAAATAGTCTAATCACACCAAAATCTCAAGGTAAAAATATGTTTTAGTACTGAAGGGGTTAAGCAACTATTTTGATTACATCAGGTCTGTATAAACTAAACTAGCTCATTTATTTATGAGTCGGGTATGTGATGTAAAAATAAAATTATGCAGCTGGCAGTATTGACTCATGGATACTAGTTATAAAGAAGAAAAAAAAAAAAAAAAAAAAATCCTTGCCTTGCCATTTGCCGTGCTACCAACACTGTTAGTGAGAGAAGTGAAATTGAATATTGTAATTTCCTGTTGATCCAGGATTAATGTGTTTCATAATCATTCAGAACATCTTTGTAGCACATCCCACTCACTCTGCATGAGGTGCACTGGAGCTGTCTGGTGCTATTATGATGCCAGATAGCCTCAAGTACAGTACAAAATGGGGATGAAAAAATGGTTCAATACTTAACAAGTCATATTACTATATGTATAAGGCTTTGGCAAAGTTTCTTCCTTTTTTTTTTCCCCCTTCTCCTCCCTCCCTTACATTACACACACACACACACACACACACACACACACACACACACACACACACACACACACACACACACACACTGTATAAAGAAAATGTTTTATTTAATTCTCTCCTTGATGTGGGAAGTGGATTATAGGACATGGTGTGACTTGTTTTGTCACACTTAATTTTTGTAATGCTACTTGAAGCTATTGAGCGACGACGTATAGGCAATGTTTTCCTCTCTTCAGAATAAAAATGTTTTTAGCATACCTTGATTGCAAACTGGACTTTGTTTTCTGCTCCTTATCCTTCTTAATTGATTCTATGTACTAGTGCAAAAACTGTAGGCCAAAATAAGCAAGCAGCATGCTTGATAAATTGGCTTTGAACATTTGAGTCATGGTATTATTAAAATGAAGTAAACTTAATAACCAACAGAAGGATTACTTTTAAAGAACATTTTTTTCAGAATGTCACTTATTAATGAGTTGAATGGCTAATTCACTTAATTCAGATTTTTAATTTGAAATTTCATTAAAAAGGTGTGCATATCACATGAAATGCTTGTTAAACCAAGAATAAATCAAACCTAACTAACTTATGCAATGGTTAAGTCATCAGTGATCAAGGAACTATTGTTCATACCTTATGTAAATGTTTTTTGCTTGAGTTGTTAGAAACCTACCAATCATGGGTTTTACATCAAATGGCAGTACTATTATCTATCATTCTTATCATGGTAATATCATATTTGAGAGGTATTGTCAGTTATTGCCATCTTTACTTTCATTACATATATATTTATCATAATTTATGAGTATCGGTATGCACTAGCAGATGATTACCCATCATTACCTCTATAACTTTTCATAAAAGGTAGAAGGCATAACACTTTCTATCTAATTATTTAGGATCAGAATTTTGACTTTACCTTGTCAAGCACCATCCTACAAACAGAAAAACCATCCACAGGTCTGTCTAGACAGTTTTACCAACTGTACCAGTAAGACGTACACAAAGTTAACAATTTTCTTGTACTAAAGGTAACTAGTGCCACTCTTTTATGTACTTAAGGTTGGATCATCTTGCAACAAGCACGTCATGGATCAACACAATATGTACCCCAAGTCCAAGAGGATTTCTAACAGTCCTATTTACCATATCTAAGAAGCAAACGATATTCATGACAGATAATAGCAGTAAGACCTCTTTAAGGTGGAAATTCGTTAATTTGGTCAAAAAAATTGAAAAATTGGAAACTTGGTACTTGGGTTCGTCTCTGGAGAGGGAAGCCATGGCCGAAGTTGCCAGGCACATAACGCACTGCTTACCTGGTAATGGCGGGTTTAAAGGGCCGGCCCTTTCAATACCCAAGCGTGCATACGCCCCTTTTTCTTCTAGTCTTTGTTTTGCTTGTATTTATTTTTTTTTTGAGCTGTTTTATTTATTTTTGCGTGATGTACGATAGTTTAGTATCAGGCAGTGAGGGTGAGGAAGACGCTACTCCCTCAGTACCAATCGATACAGCCTTAGGGAGTGCGTGCGTGCAGCCTACCTGTTGATCGTATTTTACACGTGTTGGGTTCCCAAATTGTGACAATGCCACGTGTAAGGCCATGATGTAACATGGCCTGAAACTATCTAAACAGCCACTACCAGCCTCCAAGCAGTTGTCAAGGGATTATGTAAGTACATATCTGAGTTTGGTACATATTGGAGTGAGTTATTTTTTTTTTTTTATACCATGTGGGCTTTTCACGGGAATTTATGGGCTAAAGGGGATACTTTTTAGGGTACCTCCTATCTTAAAGCCCACCTGCTAGGAAACCGTTGCCCCGAGTGAGGAAGCGAGTTATGTGGGGGTTTTGAAGATGTTCACAGAAAAATGCGTTTTTCTCGACTTTCAGTTTTTCAGCATATACTGTTGAATAACTTTTTCAGTAATTGGTCAATTTCAAAAATTTTTGCAGCAAAATGATCAACAACCTCATCTTAACAAATGCTAGCATGATAATGCATGAACTCACTCAAATAAATTTACAACAGGCTTATAAACTCAAATTTTTGATGAAAAAAAAAGGTAACAATTTGGCGTGTAATGAAATTGTTATAACATAGGTTATGTGTATGCCGATGCTAACATTTATTTGTTGTTATGTATATTATATGTGGTTAAGAGGAAATTGCCACACTGTTATTAGTTTTGATTTTATAATGGTATTTTGAATTATTTTCTGATCGCCGAAAAAATATTTATTGCAAAAAAACTATGCCACATTTGTGTACCAAATTAACACTGAAGACGTACACCATAAACGTACACCTTGTGTATAAATATTATTGAATTCGGTGAAAAAATAGCAATGGGAGAGCCAAAAAACCGATATTGATATCGAGTCATCGAATTACCACCTTAACACGGCTTGGGCAATGCTTAGGTGCAGAGACATTCACTTCTGCATATTTGTTCACACAGCTTAGGTGTAAACCACCCACCATTCTTGCACCTCAAGTTTCCTTTTAAAATTATGTATTTATCATGACGTTAAGGGACAGAAGAAAACTACTGCAATTACCATACAGTTGATATATGATCACACAATTTTTTTGATATATGATGAAAAATTTTATATAATTTACGCCATGAAATACGACAATATTTTTAAGATACAATTAGCCATCAGTAGGTGGCGCAGCGATCGCTCAGCTACCCACGTCCACCCGAACATTCAGCCTGCGTTATGTATCGTTGTTCATCCTTTGTGCATGTATGTGTCTGTGCTCCTTGGCAGTGTGTATTTCTTAAGTTTTGTGAACTCAAGACTCCATGATCACGGGTCCCAAAAGTAAAAGTTTGGCAAGAAACACAAAATAGCCTGTGTTCACATACTGATTACACTTAGAAATTCAATAGACGAGTGAGTACAAATGGTTTTCTGCCCACAAGCAACTCTTCGTCTTTGCAATGCAAAAAATTGGGCCTTGCGTCTGATCGGGTTCAGCGGCCTTGGGTAGAGCGAGAGAAAACGGGCCCCTTGTATCCTCTCTCTCTCCTGTTGTCGCTTGTTCTGATACCACTCTCATTCAAAAGTTGTCTCCCCGTAATATGGTGAGAGACCTATACAGAGGTATAGAAGTAATGCTCGCAGGAGAGGTGGCGGAATCAGACACAATGAAATCACTCGCTACCACCCTCCATCGTTGGCGACACAGTGACGTAGAGCATATGTTTACTCCTGCCCACAAGTGACTCTTCCTCTTTGCAATGCAAAAAACCAGAAGTCTCTAGATGTTATGGTTACCAAAATATCACAGGTTGAATGAGGTAGTATCATGGGTTTACGTGGCCTTGCATCCAATCGGGCTCAGCGGCCTTGGCTAGAGCGCGAGAAAACGGGCCCCTTGTATCCTCTCCCTCTCTCTCCTGTCGCCTGTTCTGATACCACTCTCATTCAAAAGTTGTCTCTCCATAACATGGAGAGAAACCCAAGGTATATGTAGAAGTAAGGCGCGCGGTAGAGGTGGTGGAATCAGACACAATGAAATCACTGTCGATTGCTCCTACCATTTATCGTTGGTGACACAGTTACGTAGAGCATATGTTTACTACTGATGAGTGTTGCCAGCTCACAAGCAAAGAAAACGGGAAGAAAATAACCAAAATATAGCCGTAAAAAGCCTAAACGTCTATCGATGTGCCCTGTGCCTTGCGTGATGAACGTCTATTGATGTGTCCCGAGTTTTGCGGGTTAAGTTGTTATTTTGAGCAATATAGTTAATTTATATCATGCATACAATAAACATTGTATTTATCTCATATTAAATCTATATTTGGTTGGTATTTAAAGCATGTTATTTTTTTTGTGGGAGTAAATTCATATCACGAGAACAAATTCATTGTGCTTCCATTAATTTCTATGGGAAAAATTGATTTGATATACAATTTTTTTTATATACAACGATCGTCACGGAATGAATTAAAATCGTATGTTGAAGTACCACTGTACTTATTTTTATCTGCCTTTGATAAACTCAAAAGTCTGGGTTAAGCTTGATGCACACCTCTATCCAGTATTCTATGATGCATGTTCGAGATATGGAATTTTTACATGGTTTGTCCCACAGAGCTGGTCTCTTGCACAAGTATCAAAATTACCCACTGCCTACAGCAGGCAGTGTCCATGCCATGTGAAAGGGTACATGGAAGACATTAGTATGTAATTAGTTTTAGTGTGTCCACGCTTAAGTGCAGACGTGAGCATCGCCTGTGTTGTGTGAAAGAGGCCTAAGAGATGGGGATGCAATGATGAAACTGCCATACACAAGTGTTTAACTGAACATATCAGAGCAACAACATACTATCACTCAAGCATCTACTGTGGTCTCTGAATGACACAGTTGTTAGGGTTTTATATTATCAATTAAAAATTAATGGGCCTCATTTTAGTCATGGTAAGTTGTACTTCAATTGTAAAACACAATTTGGGGAGGAGAAAAATAAATAAATAAAAAATCACGGTCAGATATCACCCATAAAGGTAGTATTGTGCATGGGCAATCTTATTCGACTCCAATACAGGTAAGTACTGATATAAGAGAGATATGTGCCACTTCTTACAGTCCTCACAAACGAGCAGTCCAACACTTGACTAAAGTTTGCAAACATGAAATGCCTTGTAAGGAATCTGAAACAGGAAAGCCTCTTAGACATTCATTTAATGGAATAAATACATAACTCTCTTGAAAACTTGAATTTCAGTTGCTGAAAGTGTACAGAGGAATCTTGGAAGAGAGACTAGATAACAAAGAATGATAAAGAAATTAGATTAGAGGATGTGTTCTAGAAAAAGAGTATTGTAAATAATTCAAGGTGGCAGGCAGTCGGATTTACCTAACCCGTCCCATCCCTTTGCCCTTCCTTTGCACCCTACCCTGCCCTCCAAACATGGAACTGAAGGTTACATTGCTGCTAAGGGTTAGTCTCATCAACCTCATTGTTACCATCACTACTATTACTCATTAGTTGTAATATTAATAGTCATAGCAGCATTAGCAGTAGTATTACAAAATCAGGATGTGGTTAGTCTCACCTTCCTGTAGTAAAAAGTTTCTTTATCAAAAGCTAAAATATCAACATTCAGCTGTTGACTTTCCTTTGGACTTTGAAAAAAACTTTGCACCAAATCTTGTTGTTGTTCTGAAATTACACTTTTATAGAGACCCTTCATGGACCAAGGTTACTGATGAACTAGGCAAGTAGTCTGGGGCATAAGTACGTAGTAATGTCTACTGTCCGTCTCAAAACAACGATAAATACATTAATCAAAGCTTTCCCTCTCAATGTCAGAAATGTAATATGCAAGGCTTTTCATTACAATATCCTTAGTGTGAGAACTTGTAAGGTTATTTAAACTCGTTATCAATAACAAAATATCTATCAAGCTGTCATCAAATACTGTAGGCTCTGTCAACACTCTCACTATCATTCATAATGGTCTTTTCTTTTGGAAGAGTAACAAAATAAGTTTACTAAACATTACTACAACCAGTCTTTTAATAAAGAATTACTGATCTTGAGCAAGACAGAAAAAGTCCAGCAATTTCAAATATAAAGGTTTTGAGGCCCATATTCAGTTAATATATATCTTAAATATAGTAATATGAAAACCCATTCAATACTGGTAAGAATTCAATGACTGGATACCCTTACATTTGGGCTCAAGTGAAAGGACTGATAACATCTCTGTAGTTATGTTGATTTAATATAGTGACTAACCTCCTAACTTGTTGACAATAACCTTCTACACTGGAATGCTATTTCTTTGTTATGGATGAAACCTATTTTCATGTCATAATTTATGTGTAGATGAGGATAACACTAAGAAGGATGGGCTATCACAAGTGCACTGCTGTACTACCATCTATGAATTAGTACCTCTGCCTGCAAGGAAGAAACAAAGAAAGAAACTGTCATCTCCATCCAGATCTTAAAAAGTCAAATAATACAGAAGGTAGGTTAAAAAATGATAAAAATTAAACCATTGCATCTTTTACAAACTTGTAATAGCTCAGCAATGACCACACACTGAAGTTTGGCTGCACTGGAACCAAGCAGAGAAGCAGGTCATCAGTTTATACAATTTTTAAGATCCCAATGCAATTCTTGATCTTAACTTTCACCAGACAATTGAATTACTTTGATACAATTTTATCACATCATTAAGTAATTTTCTAACAATGGGAGTGTTCTCATACTCATAATGACTACTGATACCACCATCCCTTGGTCCAAACACCATCAGTAGTTCAGAAGTATCTGGCAACAACAGCTATGAAAAGCAGCTAACAGTAACCTGCCGCGGGGGGTGTTTGTGGTGACCCCGAGAACCTCTTACTTCAAGTTGACTCTCGGTACTCATGGCAAGGGTTAGATGTGGCCGTACATCTGCCATTCCTGGCATATTATACTGAGGGTGAAGTGAGCATCTGCAGAGAGAGCATGAGAATGAGGAGAGCAGAGATGGACTAGGTGATCCTTAGGGCTCATTAATCCTTTAACCTCACCCTCCATGGCTGCACGACCATATCTCTAACAAAGGGAGGTTTCACAGCCTTGGCTATGCTTCAGTGTATAACCTACTCTTCACGCCACATAGGAGTAGATTTTCCTGAAACAGAAAAGAAAAAACCCTGAACAACAAGTCAACATTATGCAACATAAAGCCATCAACCAGTTTATATAAAGGTCAGTAAAACATCATCTCCATAATTTCCTGAAGCCTTGTGATGGGCAGTGGAAAAACACAGATCACCCTATCCAAAGTGGGTCTGAATGTGAACAGCCTTGAGTGAGGTGGCAGTTAATATGAAAACTGCAGGTTTTGATATGGGACATTAATGTTTCAGGCCATTGAACCATTAAGCATCTACTATTACAAACTTATCATTGGAACAATTACTTATTGTTGAGCTTGTTGAGGTCACAAGTGTCTTAATATATTTACTAGCAATCTTTCTGTAAAGTGGTTAACTGCTACACTGTTGAACCTTACCATGGCCTTCCCTTTAAGGGTTCTTAAAAATAGGCATCAAATATTCAATATAGATTACTTCCCTTTGCAAACATGATATGAATCTCTCCCTATTTCTATTCCCCACTTCCAAAGAGAAGAATAGAGAAATGCCTTTTTATTCTTCCTTCTTAGTTATGGACAACCTTCACATGTCTTATGTGTCAGTTACTTTTTGTTATTTTGAATGATTTTTGGTTACTTCAATATAGAAAAAAAAAGTAGCTAATAAATCCTTTACCTGTCTTCTGGTGTGCGTGCCAAATATTCTCGCTCTATGAGGCTCTCAATTCTCTTCTTGATAAGTATTGGGGACGGTAGGAAGCGGGACTTGAGTTGGTCTGTTACCTCAGCTACCAGGTTGTTATGCTGTAAAGAAGACAATGTCAAACAAGGTAATTTTGGGTTAAGATTAAGAAAGTTACATTGTGTCCACAATTCAGTACTCTGTAAATGTTCACTCCTTTTTACTTTAGACAATGATAAAAACAGTAAACCAGACTCACAGTCATTCGCCTGCGGGCTTTCATGATACGAACAATGGCTGCTTCAATCTCATGTTTGCGGTCCTCATCAACTTTACTTCTTGTCTCTTTCCTCTCTGGTTCACTCTCCCCTTTAGCTGCTACAGCCTGAATTTTCACTCTGAAAAGACATTCATTAAATATCTTAGAGCACAAAGACAGTTACTACAATACTACACAATAAGTCCCTCCTAAAACACTGCCACTAAATATCAGGTTCCTATTGTTTTCCAAAAATCTGTTTGTTCAATTTACCTGTACAACTTGGAAGTAAAGGAATCATTAACAGTGAACTCATGTGAGGACTCTATTTCTTTAGTTTTTGGAGTCTTGAGCAATACTCGCTGGGCTGGCTTGCCAAGTGCCAAGGATTGGAGAGCTCGAACTAGGTCACGGTCGGGGATGTCCGTCTCACTTTGGATTTCCTATAAAATACATTAAGTGCTATACAAGTATCCATTATACAAAACAATCTCTTGCAAGTAATCATGCACTGATTTATACTGCATGCAATATTGTTTGGCAACCTCTATTGCAGGGATGTCAACTTGATGAAAAAACTGAGACATGGACTATTCTCATGTCAATTATTTGATGGATGCTAACCTCATATGTTAGTTTATCCCTAGTGTTGAATAGCATGAGGATAACCATTTGATAGGTGGAAACTTGAATGATGTGTTTCTTGGGTCCTGATGGTTTGCCTGACCCCATGACTCCAGAACCTGATGGAGAGGCTACAGCACTGGTAGGTGTGTGTGCTCCTGACAGATTTGGGGAGGGCATCAAGCCATTGTTAGAGACAGTGCCTCCAATAGTAGATGAAGATATACCAGCCACACTACTGACAGCTTCTCCAGAGGCTACAGCAGCTACTGAGGCTACTGAACCAGCAACTACGCTGGTTGAGGCACAGGCACTCTCTTCTTTTCTTGAACCATGAAATACTGCATTGAGATCTGCTGACCTGGAAAAAAAACAAAAATATTTAACAAAATATTCTTCACTGACACAAAGGAGAAAAATGGATCAAGAGAACACGATACTGAACTCTACAACTTGGGACACAAACCCTAATTGTGGCTGAAGGGTAAGTTGTCTGCCACTGTGCTTGTTGAGGTAGAATCTCCTGAAAGCCTCAAAGGCACTCCGAGGGGCCATGGGAACATTAGCCTTCAGATTGGCTGACTGTGTGGGCCAGTATCCTGTTGTTAACACTCTCACATAGATGTCAACACCACACAGATTTGTCTGTTAGTAAGGAAATAAAAATAAAAAAAGGATATGAAATAGTAATGGTAAAGATGCAAGCTACTGACAGTGGTACTAAAAAATAATCACAAAGTTCAAGATACTTACACAAATTAAATTATATCTTCTTGTACTATATGATTCAGCTAGATATGAAGTTGCTAAGAAAGTCATTGTTTAGTTCCTGATTTCTTGGAGAGCCACTGCCAAATACAAATAAACCATGTCCCATATTTGTGTGACTTAATGAGAAAAATGTGTTAAAAAAAATCTGCCTATAACTAATTAACTAACTAACTAACTAACCCCTGCACTGTTGACTCGTTGCTTAAACTCCTCATTTATGGTGTTGGATATTGTGACATCTTTGAACATTCCCTCAAGCTTGGAAGTGAACTGGCAGCCACACTCTGTTTTCAACTTGGAGATCATGGTTTTCTCTGAGTCTTCTGAGACAGACTTTTGAAGAAGGAGACGCTTGGCAAGATGCTGCTTGTAGTACCGTTCAAACACGTCCTTTTCTTGCAAGAAGCGGAACAGCACCATCGTCTTGTCCAGGACCACCTCAATTTCTGCCTCCGTCATCTGTTGTGGACATTAACATCTTGCTATGTTCTCTTTATCATTGAAAAATATCCTAGATAATTCTTAACTTTATATCATATATGACAGTATTATTAGATGTACACAACGTACCCCCTTGACTCCCTTCTTCAACTTGTCATCAATAAATAATGACAGATATTCTGGAGATTTGTTGTTCAAATTAAGAAAATATTCAAAATCAGCTGCAATCATCTGCTTGAAGATCTTGTCATTATTAAATGAGTTGTGGAGGAAATGGTCAAACCTGTCCTTCAAGTCCAACAAATTCTGGAAGAAATATTAATAAATTACTAACAATGATAAGATACATAAACAATTCTAATGATATTTGAGGTAGTCTACAAGATATAAAAAGTTGGTAAAAGACAACAAAAATATCCCTAAATAAAAGCAGACTTGTTTCAAGAAAGTTTGACTCACCTGTACAAACGTAATGGCATTTTTACCTCCTTCCTCTTCTGCTACTAAGGCTTTACCTTGCTCTCGTAAGTGTTGGGAGACACATTCTGCTACTGCCTTTAGCCCATCTAATACGCGGGACATGAGTTTATACATACAGGCTAAATCTTCAGTTTTGTTATTCTTGAGCATGTGTACTACTCCAGAATTCTCCATCTGTTGTAGCAGAGATCAAATAAAGAGATGTCTTAGTTATGTGAATACAATATTTTTTCCTTACTAAAAATAATATATTATAATAGGCAATACTAAAATTCAAGATATCATTTTGTCAAACACCTAGTAACAATCTCCTGCACTCCCTTCCAGTGTGTTTTGTGTTTTCCATGACATTTCTGATATGGTGACAATCTCTTTATAAAGACAAGGAAAGGAGGGATTGTCAGAAGAGCAGTGGATGTAAGATGAAAACAATCTTACATAAACTTTAAGAATTAATAAAGTTCAGAGAGAGAGAGAGAGAGAGAGAGAGAGAGAGAGAGAGAGAGAGAGAGAGAGAGAGAGAGAGAGAGAGAGAGAGAGAGAGAGAGAGAGAGAGAGAGAGAGAGAGAGAGAGAGAGAGAGAGAGAAATTTACTGTAAGATTACAATGTGTCTTACCTCAACAATGGTCTTCATATGTTTCTTAATTAGCTCTTCTTCCACAACTTCAACAATTCGCCTTTCAGTAGACTCGTCGAGGTAGTGCTTTGCTCGTTCTGCTTCCTCTGATATCCTTGCTTCAACTCTCTTGATATACACAGATGCACTGTTCTCTGCTAAAAACTTCTGACTCTCCATCTGCATGATACAAAATAAAGCAGGTTCTTAGAAAAAAAAAAAAAAAAAAAAAAAAATCATAAGCATTTATATATGAACAAAATAAATAACCAAGATATATGTATGTGAAATACATTTTCTTTGTTGAGAATGAAGACTAAAAAATAACAATAAATCTGATTCCAAAGTATATCTTTACTATACCAAGAGACTTTATTCATATGCAATCTCTGGATATTTTAAGTAAACTACTAAAATAAAAATAATGGCTATCAAACTGCTCTGACAGATTGTTTAAAAATAAATACATAAATAAATTAATTCTTACCCTATAAAATTCTGCTGACTGTGCAAGGAAAGGCCGTTCAAAATCTTCTTCATAAACAGCTCGGGACTCAATGCCTAATACTATCAGCATCTGGGCAGCATTCTTGATGGCTAATCTATCAACCACCTCCCCCCGGCGCTCCCTCATCACCATGTCCAGGAGCGTCTCCCGGAGGTGGTCTCTTATGCAACCGTATCGCACAACCTACATAAATGTAATATGCAGGATGGGGAGAATCTGCTGAGGTAGACTTATTGGTACTGCATTACTTCATTAAAACTATGAAAATGTCAAGTTGGAAGTTAGTCACACAAGAATCTACCATAATCAAAGACAGCAGAATTGAAAGAAAGCTCTATCTCACCTGGTCCCTAAATATTATTAAACCTAGATTGTAGACATTGTCAACATTGTTCTGCTGTACATAGACACGGTCCATGTACATGAGGATGTCTCGGATCATCACCATGGAGGTCTGGTGGTCGTTCCAGGCATGATTTAGAGTCTGCAGGAAGTTGTTCTGTAGTGAGGCCAGCACATCAGCTCGAACCTAGTGTGAAAATGAAATTATCACTGTCATACTTCTTCTTTGGTACAGTCCTTGTGAGGAACATAAGCAATAAAGATATTCAACATGTACAACAGTTCACATTTTCAGTCTTATCAAGAATGCATTACTAATTCTATATAAAATTTGGCATCTTTCTCACATCAATGACAACATTCAAGAAACAAACGTAAAAAGATAATGTCAAAATCAAGAGAAAATACAAATTGATTTAAAGTTCTCAACAATGAGTAATGATTATAAAAAAAAAAAAAAAAATTATATATCTTAAGTCTTATATCTCAGGGGAATAAATGATAAAGATAAAAGATAGAGCAAGACAAATGAAGACAAGTATTACACTGCATGAAAATTTACATATCAAGACTAGACTGATCTTAATATAATGAAGCTACCAATCTGTATTTACCCTAAACTCAACCCTTTGATACTTGCTACTGTATTACATCACTAAAGTACCTTCTGGGTGTCTTAAAAAAAAAAAAAATAAATGAAAAAAAATAAATAAAATAAAATAAAATAAATAAATAAAGAAATAAAAAAAATTAAAAATAAATAAATAAATAAAAAATAAACAATGCTGCCATCAGTCAGATAATCAAATCAGTAGCATAAAAATCGTTTAAAAAGCATTGCAGTCATTGCTGGATAATCAAAATCAATAATTGGTTGAAAGTACAAAGCTGTCTAACTAAATCAATACAATGACGGTGGCTAAGTGAATCATTTCTAATTTCATCTTTTTACTTTTTTTCTTATTTTTTCAAGAAGCTGAAATACTTTAGTGTTTCCTTTACTTCTTACTCAGTCTTTGTTTCATAAGATCAACTATGCCCTCTTTACAACAACACAACAGATGAAGACCTATACCACACAATGTACTGTAGCTATTCAGTATTAGAGTATACTGTTATTTGACACCATTTAGTTCTTTTCCCTTTCATTATTCTTCAGAAATGTAAAATAACAATCTTTCCCTTATTTGGCATGCTGGAAATTTGTTAACTATGACAAGTTGTGCTTTTGTACGAGGTAAAATAAACAGACGTAGCAAAAGTAAAAATTGTAGTATTTGCAAGAGTACAGAAAGAAAGCTAAAGGAGAGACAAAGATAGTAACATTTGTTGACACTTGAGGAGAAAAAATAGTGGTGCTGGGAGGTCTGGTAACACCAAATAAAAAAAATAAAAAAATATTATTTGTCATTGAGATGAAGTTTGTGGTCATTCATGAGAGAGAGAGAGAGAGAGAGAGAGAGAGAGAGAGAGAGAGAGAGAGAGAGAGAGAGAGAGAGAGAGAGAGAGAGAGAGAGAGAATCAACATTATTAGAATATGAATGAACCTTAAAGTTTTCACATACAGGTGCCTTAGTGGATAAGATGGTGAGTGAGGGATCGGGCAGACATCCACGTGTAGGTCTGAATACCACCACATGCTGCCTTAATACTTTGTCATTTGTCGAGTGGCTTATAGTTACCTACATGTCACCAAGATACCCAGGCTCTAGGTGGTTACACCAAGGATGCACTTGAGTAGTGATATGGGCCCTAATATGGATACACCTATAAATAAAATTGCCTGCGCCACTAATGGGTAGAAGCTGAAAAGCACTTCCTATACTCTTCCAGTAAACCTAAAGGTGTTATAGGCCACACACACACACACACACACACACACACACACACACACACACACACACACACACACACAACAAATTAATATCAAATAGCTAATTTGGTTTTAGAAAAAAAAAAGTCGTGTGTAACTAATTTATTGAGTTTCTATTCTAGAATAGTTGATAGAGTACAAGAGAGAGAGGGATGGGTTGACTGTATTTATTTGGATTTAAAAAAGGCGTTTAACAAAGTGCCACATGAAAGATTACTATAGAAGTTAGAGGAGAAGGGTGGCTTAAAAGGAAGCACATTGAGATGGATAGAAAATTATTTAAGGGGAAGAGAAATAACGACGGTAGTTAAAGATATGAAGTCCAAGTGGAGAACAGTAGAAAGCGGAGTGCCGCAGGGATCAGTATTGGCACCAATACTTTTCCTCATTTATATTAACGAAATGCCAGAAGGAGTGAACAGCTACATAAATCTGTTTGCAGATGATACAAAACTGTGCAGAGTTATAAAGCAAAAGAGGATTGTGAAATACTGCAAGAAGACCTAAATAAGATCTGGGAATGGAGTAAAAAGTGGGAAATGGAATTCAATGTGAACAAAAGCCATGTCATGGAAATGGGAAAGAGTGAAAGACGACCTGTGGGAATCTATAAGATGGGAGATGGAGTAGAACTGGAGAAAGTAAAAAAGGAAAAGGACTTAGGAGTGACGATGGAAGAAAACAATTAACCAGTAAGCCATATTAATAGAAATTTTAGAGAAACATAATTTGCTAAGGAATATTGGAGTAGCATTCCACTACATGGACAAAGAAATCATCAAGAAATTGATAAGTACTATAATAAGACCCAGATTGGAATATGCAAGAGTGTGGACCCCTCATAAAAAGAAACACATAAGGAAATTGGAGAGGCTACAAAAAATGGCTACAAGAATAGTTTCAGAATTTGAAGGGATGACATATGAGGAGAGACTAAAGGCTATGGATCTACCAACCAACCCTGGAACAAAGAAAGGAGAGAGGAGACCTGATACAAGTTTATAAATTGATCAACGGAATGGACCAAGTGGATAATGAGAAACTGATCCTGAGAGAAGAATATGACATTCGAAGCACAAGATCACATAGTAAAAAGTTGAAAAAGGGAAGATGTCTGAGAGATATTAAAAAAAATATAGTTTCCCGCAAAGATGTATTGAGACGTGGAACAGTTTAAATGAAGAAGTAGAGTCTGCAACGAGTGTGCATACTTTTAAAGTAAGATTGGATAAGTGTAGATATGGAGACGGGGCCACAAGAGCATAAAGCCCAGGCCCTGTAAGACTAAAACTAGGTACACACACACACACACACACACACACACACACACACAAATAAATAAATAAATAATAAAATAAATAAATAAAAATAAAAATAAATAAATAAAAAATAAAAGTAAATAAAAAATAATAAATAAATAAATAAATAGAAAAAAAAAATCTTTTAGGACTACCAACACTGTAACCATTAAAACAACTGCATGACTTTGCATATTCTAGTTGCTCGAACTGGTGTAGCAGTAGAAATCTTCCTGTGTGGTACAGTACCTTGTTTTCCAGGTGTTGGGTGACAACATCTCTGAGGCCCGAGTATAGTCTTTCCCCATGCTTATGGAGGACCATTGTGTAGGCATTGCGGTACAGCTCCTCAAAGCTCAACCCGCTGTTATTTTTCTTCTGAATTTCTTGGATCGCACTTTTGAGCAGCTGCCAAATATTCTCCACATACCGCTCATCCATAGTCATCTGAAAGACAACATTTTTTTCTTTAATAGAACTACAGACACATATATATATATATATAACATGTTAATCAAAATGTGAGATACAGCTATGCATATGACATCACAACTTCAAAAAATACTTCCAAGAAAACTCACATGGAGTTTTCCTTCCGTGTATGCCTAGCACGCCTATCCTCCTATAATTATTAGCTACATTTGTTTTTGCAACCTTTATCATTATACAGAAGCTTATTAACTGCCTTTACCCACTCATCTGGTACATTTCACCTCCATAGCAGTTTGCAGGTTAAAAACATCCAATCTACTGTTTTACTTTCTATGCTTGCCACTTGCCTGCAGTTTGGCCTTACTATCATCTCCTTTATGTCTTCCCAATCAATTCCTTTTGCATAAACATTCTTGCTCAATTCATTTCCATAATTGTAAGAAGTACTGTTCATTTCCTTACTTTCTTCTCATCCATTAAACAGTAAAAATTCCTTTCACAAATATTCCACTTTATTTTGGCTCCCTACAAGAATGCTATCCACATCCTTTATATTAATTTTCTATGTTCTTCCCCCCCTCTCTCTCTTAACTTTCTTCAACAAATACTTTTTATCGAGTCTAATATTCAGGTTACCATCAGACTCTACATTTACTTTCATTATATATATTCTCTTATTTCCTTCACTTTCTAATTCCAACATTTGTATACACTATTTTTTCATTGTAATTTTCTTTACCACACTTTTTTTCTGGAAAAATTTTCTTATATTTTTTCTTCTTTCCTTTTTGCAGCTTCTTCAAACTCAGCCATTCAATGTGTATTTCCCTTCTATTCTCTGCCTCTTCAGCTGCTACTGCAGTTAACTATGTCTTCATAGACTCCTTAACTATTACCTTGGCACCTCCCAGCATTTCATGTATACATCTCCTCCTTCCTGTCAAACTTTTCACTAGCCACAGCACTGTTCACTATAAAAAAATCTGACAACCTCAGGACCTGAAGACTGCTGGGTTTTTATGTATGTATGTATATGTGTGTGTGTGTGTGTGTGTGTGTGTGTGTGTGTATATATATATATATATATATATATATATATATATATATATATATATATATATATATATATATATATATATATATATATATATATATATATATATATATATATATATATATATATATATATGCTGTACATAGTGACATAAATGGACATCAGTACACAAAATAACAGCCAGCAGCCCAACACATGCAAGCTGCAAGAGGCAAAGTTTGTTTGAGTTTGGTAAAACTGATTATATTCCTCCTGGCAGTTATTAACAATAATACTTTATTGCATCAAAGAAGGATATCATTTACTCAACGCTGCTTACCAATAACACAGCAATGCTCGCTGCCACCAATGCAGCTGTCAAGGTATTTTTAGAGATTTTTTATGATCCTGATTTGTGATTTATGATGATTATGATTTATGATTTTATGATTCTGTTGATTCCTCAACTCTTTTACAATGCACATCACTCAATTTAATGCAACCCCACCATAAAAACCCAATTTCCCACAGCTCCCCCAAAATAATTCAGGATGAGAGGTAGGCATACATAAGAGTTGAAAAGGAGTCATAACTCGAAAACTATACATTTGAGATGGATATGATGTAGAACCTCATTTGAGTCACTATGTCTCACCGAAGCATAAGCCACATCAGGAAATTGTTGGTTGTGTGAAACTAAATTGACCCAGGTTTCATTATAGAAAACGTCCAAATTGGTCTTATGAGTACCTATTGCTTACAACAGGTAATGATAATCATTAGTTTTCCTAACTTTCTCTCTAATTCCTGAAGTATTACTTTTAACTCTAATGTGCAACCTCACAGCACTCTTAAATATGGAGAAACAAGGTGGTTTGTGAAACAGAAACAGCTAAAGTGTGTAGTGACAAGCAGACGCCTCCCCCGGCCGCCCTCAGACCCCGGGAAGACACAGGTGGGGTATGAGGTCACCACGCAAATTAAATGACCCGGCAGGATGTGTGGACGTCCCCAGCCGGCCTTGACCTGACAACCGTGACAACTTTCGGAGAGAATCACCTGTCCCCTCCCACCACCCTGCCCGAAACCTTCCCACACGGCTCCAGTGGTTGAAGAAAGACCATCCAGAGGTACCGCAGGGTGGCGTGGAAAGAAGGGAATGCAAAACAATAACACCTTAATTAGAATACATTACACCTTCCCAACTCACCGGAAACGCGCGGATCCTCATTTTCTGATGATCCTTTTTGTTGCCTGATTTAATGGAACTCATAGTAGTACTTTGAAGGCTCGCACAACTTCAAAACACACGGAATCCTTGAAAACTTCCTTTCTGAAATCGTTGAGGGTTCATCAAAACATTATGCTTCAATGGCCTCTAATCACGACACACGCCACTAACGGCACGCTTCTCATAGTCCTCCAGGTTCAAACAGGAGCCAAGTTCAAGGCAAGCGCTGAGTCATATCGGTAATATTGGGTGTGTTGAGGCATTGGTAGAGTTTACACGAGAGGTGAGTCTAAAGTGGCGGACAACAGCGGTCCTGCGGCCATCTTTGTTGACACACTCGCACTCACACGCCGCCCAGAAAACTAGTCCCACATCACACAACTCACAGATGAGATATTGGGATGTATCTATATACTGATATCTTTTCCCATTTCCCTTTCTTTAAATACGTCTCCTCATTTATTCTGTTATGTTTGTCATGTTATCTTCAATACATGTTAATTTGTATCCCATTTTTCATCAAATATATATGCCTTTTTTTTTTTTTTCAGTTTTTTCTTTTCGCTTTATGATCATCTGTATGTTATGATATTTAGCCTGGAAAATTTATAAGTCACTTTAATCTTTTCGAGCTATTTAGAGAAAAAAATATAATTACTGTGGTGGATAAATATAAAAGCAAATTCCCTCAGAATTCTGAGAGTGCTGCATCATTAATCAACTATAATACAAACGAAGTTCACAGGTAAACAGTAGAATTAATTTTTTAAAATATTTTCACAATAATGTGTCACATTACAATGGTATGGTAATACTGTAGTTTTCCCGGCAAAATGTGGTATATAAGAGAGATAAAGAAAATTATATTACGTAAGATACAAGTGTCCTTCTTCCCCAAATTGCAATATAATTCAAAGTTTTTCTAGTATGCAAAAGCAAAATGACAGGTTAGATATGGTATATACATGTTGACATTTTACAGCGGAAGGATATCAGCTGAGCCTTCCAAGTGACGTCACGAAGTAAACATGGCGACGTGTTTGGGACGTGCAACTGCCGGGCTGCTTAAAAATTATGGCCTCCCGGCTTACAGGGGCCTTAACACTACTTTGTTACGGCAATGCTCCATCGCTCACACACTCAAAGTTCGAGATAACATAAAAAAGAAGCGCGATGCGGCCATGTTAGGCGGAGGAGAGAAAAGAATTGCTGCCCAACATAAGAAGGTGCGAATTTATTACTAGTTATTAATAAATGTTATGGCAAGTGTAATATATTTAGCATGCACTGATACGTAATTTGATATTGTTTTCACACAAAGTCTTAAACCCTCGTGTCAAAGGATGTCTTGTTCTTGATGGTAACATGGGTATTGCCGGTGTTGCCTCGGCAGGGCCCGCCCACTCCATCTTTACCTCCACCCATCTCCATAATGTAAAGTAAAGTGGCACAAACTATTGGAGACGGTAACGATTTACAAGAAGTCCTTTCTTTACCAAATATAGCTCCTGAATCCCAACAAACTTCGGGGCCTGGTGGGAAAGCCAGGGTTTTGGGTGGGATGAACTAGAATATGGTCAAATGTCACTTATTACCACGAAAAGTAAGTGGGAGTTATTGCTGCTGCTATTATGATGGGCGCCATCTCCAGAAATCAGTAGTCAGTCTTTGGAAATTGGTTGTCAAATGTTCAGAAATCAGTAGTCAAATCTCCAGAATTTTGTGGTCTACACTCCGTATGCCGTATGGTAATCAAACCTAGCATTACCTAACCTAACCTAATGTAGCATTACTTAATCTAACCTATGCTAGGTTAAGTAAAAATAGGTTAGGTTAGTGTCCTTATTACTCTAGTGATTTTGTTATTGCAGTAAAGATGAAGTTTTTTCTTTTATATTAATTTGGACGTTTTCCAATATTATATCAGGTGTTAGTTGAGATGTCTGGAATTTTGATAGTTTATTTATGGCAACCCTATTCCAGTCAGTCAGATACATGTAGGGTAAGCAGTGTCTTGTACTACTCATTGGGTGTTTATGTATTGAATACTAATTATTCCATTAGGGCAAACTGACGGCCCGTGAGAGGGTGGCTCTGCTGTGTGACACGGGAAGCTTTGTGGAGTTTGACACATTTGCTGAACACACTTGTTCAGATTTTGGCATGCAAAACCAGAAGGTGAGTTTAAATTTATATATATATATATATATATATATATATATATATATATATATATATATATATATATATATATATATATATATATATATATATATATATATATATATATATATATATATATATATATATATATATATATATATATATATATATATATATATATATATATATATATATATATATATATATATATATATATATATATATATATACACAGTATTTGAGTGTGTGTGTGTGTGTATATATATATATATATATATATATATATATATATATATATATATATATATACAGTGATCCCTCGTTTATCACAGTCAATGGATACCAGAACCCCCGCGAAAGGTGAAAAACCACGAAGTAGGATTTGCCCTCCCTAGGAATTTTTGTGTATGTATATGTGGGTACCAGAATGTTTAAAATATGTAAACAGTATTTATACTTTACATATAGCTACAGTATTTTACTTAAATCTATTTAATTATAAAAGCTTATACAGTAATTATACTTTTATCTCTCTCTCTCTCTCTCTCTCTCTCTCTCTCTCTCTCTCATACAATACGTAACACTCACCCTCTTTTGCCTTCTTTGATCATATCCAAAAGTTTCACTTTTTCACTGACGGTCATCATCTTCCTCTTCGTCTTGGGCTCATTAAAGGAAGCTTTCACAGGGGCACAGCTCTTAGGTGGTATTGTAAGGGCTTAACAAATCACTACTTAAACAAAAAAAAGTTACTGCGAACACAGCACTAAGATACAGTATGTGAAACAGTCAACAGCGTGGACGAGACTGGGAGACTGGCGAGATACAACAAGGGAAGACATTTGTTGAGGCTGCGATGATGCGCAGCCAATCAGCTCACAGGATAAATCCACTCGTGCTCTCATTGGTCGATCTAGCGCCGGGAAGCAATAACGTGCTTTGTATGAGTGGCCGTGGGTATGTACAAAGCCTCTGAGTCAACTCATCTGTTTGTTTGGTATGCTGGGAAACCTTCTCTCTCACGCATCAACATGAAACGTGTTTTTCCGCAATATGGCTGCTGATATGGCTGTATTTTTTTCATTTTTATCGCGAACCGCAAAGTGGCGGGGGAACACTGTATATGTATACAAACAATACATGTACAGTATTTTACGTACATTGTAACGTACATTGTCGTCGTTATTACACACCAACTTACCGAATTACTGTACGTACAGTATTTGTAAGTGACGCCACGGACCCCGTGATATAGTGAAAAATTTGCAGAACATATCTATGAGTATGTATAAAACCCGCGAAACAGTGAAGCCGCGAAAGTCGAACCGCGAAATAGCAAGGGAACACACACACACACACACACACACACACACACACACACAGTATATATATATATATATATATATATATATATATATATATATATATATATATATATATATATATATATATATATATATATTTACTTTCTTTTTACATCAATTGAGGAACAAATAATTCTAGCATATGTTCTTGTAAATGTGGAATTTAATTTCATCCAAAACTTAATTGCATCATATTACATTTTCCTACCATTATTGAGCATCCTAAATATTGATATACTATACTATTTCATTTATGCTTTGAGGTTCTGTTGTTCTTTGATACATAATTTATATATAGTTTTCAGGTGACTCTGTAGTGACAGGTCATGGATTTATACATGGCCGATTGGTTTATGTATTCAGTCAAGATTTTACAGTGTTTGGAGGTTCACTATCATCAATCCATGCCAAGAAGATATGTAAGGTAAGTGTAAAGAAAAAATTCAGATTTTTCCAATGTTCTTTTTTGTCAGCTGTGATGACATTCAGAAAGTAAGCTTTTGCAAAAGCTGTTGTTAATCATTAAGTTATCAAATTTTTATAGAGATCACTAGTTTACATATATGCCGTTGCAGAATGGAGTTACTTTTTATGGGAAGGTACTATTCAAATTGCCAAAAATCCAATTTACATTTATTGATGATGAATCTAACTTCATATTTTTTGTGAGGTGAATGTAGTCATTATTAGATAATGAAGCATTAAAAACACAAGTCAAGATTGTTGTGGTAAGTGTCAATGTGAGATTTTCATTTTCAGATCATGGACCAGGCAATGCTTGTTGGTGCCCCTGTGATTGGTCTGAATGACTCTGGTGGAGCAAGGATTCAGGAGGGAGTGGAGTCACTGGCAGGGTATGCTGACATCTTCCAACGCAATGTTTTGGCCTCGGGTGTCATCCCACAGGTACACTCCATTAGTGCCAAGTTTTTGTTGTTTCATAAAAGTGTCAATACTTTCACTGATTAATGAATGATACCATATGGGAATGGCATTCACAATGTTTTTGGGTATCAGCTAAATTCATAATTGTGCTTGAACATGAAATATATTGTACTTTAAGAAATTTACATGTTTTATAACATACAATTTTTATCCATTCAGATTTCTTTGATCATGGGACCTTGTGCTGGTGGTGCTGTGTATTCCCCAGCACTGACAGACTTCACTTTCATGGTAGAGGACAGCTCTTACCTATTCATCACTGGTCCTGATGTGGTGAAGGCTGTCACCAATGAGGATGTAACACAGGAGGAGTTGGGAGGTGCCCGCACACACACCACTCTCTCGGGAGTTGCTCACAAGGCCTTCAGTAATGATGTCCATGCCCTTCTCAACCTGAGGTCCTTCATGAACTTCCTTCCTCAGAGCAACCAGGACCCATCCCCCATCAGGAAATGTGATGATCCATGGTGAATAGTTAATCCAGTTTGTCCTCATTCATCCATAACTTTACTATGTAATTCTCTAAGTTGCTGATTGCATTATGATAGTTAGATATATTTTTTAAGTAATTTTATGAAATTGTTGAATTTGTAGGGATCGTGATGTGCCAGGACTGGACACTGTCATACCCTTGGAGTCAACAGCTGCATACAACATGCTGGACGTGGTGCATAGCATTGTAGATGAAGGGGATTTCTTTGAGATCATGCCCAACTATGCCAAAAATATTATAGTTGGTTTCGCCCGCATGAATGGACGCACAGTAGGCATTGTGGGCAACCAGCCAAAGTCTGCTGCAGGTATATCAACTTAGACTTCATTTGAATTAAACTCTGTTGTTTGTCAGATTTAATTGATTTCCACAGACTATGTAGTGACATCGGTGAGAAAATTCCTTTAGAAGCAAATTGTAAATATAAGCAACTTTTTTTATTTTTTTATTTATTTATTTTTTTTTTTTTTAGGCTGCCTAGACATCAATTCCTCTGTGAAGGGAGCAAGGTTTGTAAGGTTCTGTGATGCATTCAACATTCCTTTGGTGACCTTTGTGGACGTGCCGGGTTTCCTGCCAGGGACAGCCCAGGAGTATGGTGGTATTATCCGCCACGGAGCTAAGCTCTTGTTTGCATACGCTGAGGCAACGGTGCCCAAAATTACAGTGATCACCAGGAAAGTAAGTGTCACATTTCTGCTTATTTTTATTCATTCATTGTCTCCTCACTTCAAAAATTGGGACCCTGGCTTTGTTCCACTCACTGTACATCTTGTGACATTTCATTATAACTTTCTAGAGTTATTTATTACTATTTTGTTTTGCATGCTAATTCACCATTCTTTATCTTGCTCATAGCTCTCCCCTAAAGCATTACTGATTCCACGTATGTTCCTGTTGATATTACATTCTTATAAGCAAAGTAAATCAATATAACAAACTCCAATATTGTTATTATCAGGTATAAGGAACCTGTTAAACAAACCTTGCTTTTAATGAATGTTATATTATTATAAACTTGTCAACTTTCAACTGATATATTGATAGTAATTTGTTCTTGGCTCTCATCATCCAGGATTGCCACTGTTTGAATAATTTTACCAAATAACTTGCTTTATATATCAAAGGGTCTTGCTAAAATGATCAGATGTTGCAAGACTTTCAAATACCACTTCATTAGTTCATTATGTGATGCTTTACATGTGAATTAAAGGTAATATTGAATTTTACCAGCACTTAAAGACATTGTACAGTGTAAATGCTCATTAGCTCTCATCCGCAACTTTATTTTTTTTAGGCTTATGGAGGTGCCTATGATGTGATGTCCTCTAAACATTTGCGGGGAGACATGAACTACACGTGGCCCACAGCTGAAGTAAGGCTCAGTATGAAACATGTGACTGTGTGTGCAGTATCTTGTCTTTCTGATTCTTTGTTATAACACATTGCATTAGCCTACCAGTGAAAAGTACACACCACACCACCCAGACGCTGCACATTATCATGAATAGATTTTGTGTAATATTCATCTTTTTTGCTGAGGAAGATGAATGGAGTATGATGCATCAGGTGTAAGAGAAGTAGTACCTGTGGAACAAGGGAGAAAGTTTATTCATGATAAGGCTGCATGGAGGGCAGTTATCAAAGTAGAGTATAAGTAGAGTATAGAGTGTGTGTATGTGAGAGAGAGAAAGAGGTCCTTATTTTTTTATTTATTTATTTATTTATTTATTTTGTTTTTTTTGCTTTATTTTGTGTACAGGTTGCAGTAATGGGAGCTAAGGGAGCGGTTTCTATCCTGTATCGTGGAGAGAAGGATGTTGCTCACATTGAACAAGACTATATGGAGAAGTTTGGAAATCCTTTCCCTGCTGCTGTCAGAGGTAAGGAATTTCATAAGTTGAAGTAATATATATATATATATATATATATATATATATATATATATATATATATATATATATATATATATATATATATATATATATATATATATATATATATATATATATATATATATATATATATATATATATATATATATATATATATATATATATATATATATATATATATATATATATATATATATATATATATATATATATATATATATATATATATATACAGTAGCCTCCAAAAGTTTGGATGTGATAATGCTGACGTCAATATTTATGGTACAAATTGGAAGTCCCTCGCCAACAATATCATGAGCGAGCCAGATATTTTTCTTGTATACCTGGCAGTGAGACTAAAGTTGGTTCCACCAGGGCATGCAGTGTTTACATGATCAGTGTTGTTTGAGATGGTATGGGGGTGTTTTACATACTATGGTATGGGGCATCTTGTAGTGCTGCCTAAAAATGAGAAAATGAATCAGAACAATTACCTATAGTTGTTGTGTAACTACCTTCCTGATTCATTTGATAAGAGCAAGGCTGATTTTTTTATGCATGACAGTGCCCCCTTCCACACTGCCAAAGTGTAACAAAGTGGTTGAAAAATTGTGAAGTAAAGTACTTTGAAGACTAGCCTGGCAACTCTCCAGACTTCAGCCCTATTGAGAACCTTTGGAGTTTAATGAAAAAAGGTCTGGAGAAGTATGACACCTCATCACTCCCAAAGTTGGAAGCAGCACTGCGTGCAGTATGGGCCGAGTTTTCAGTAGGAAAGCTTCACAATCTTGCTGATAGTGTCCCTAGCAGACTGAAGGAAGTCATTAAATGGAAGGGAAATATCACCAAGTACTAAAGGAGTAAATGAGGCGTGTAGAATACAAGGGGCTCAAGTTACAAAATAAAAAAGTGGAGAAAAACGAAGTTAAAGTTTGGCAATATTCAGAATGTCATAACTTTTTTTTTTAAATGAGATAGAAAGCTCTAGTTTGTTTTATTCGAAAGGTCTATCATTTGACTTTTAATTTCATGTAAAAAAATAAATATTACAACTACACATTCTGAATGTTGCAACATTAACTGCATTTTTCTCCTTTTTTTTGTACATATTCGTGTTTTTAATACTCAAACATGTCCCAATTCACTTCGAAACGTTCTTAAATTCATGAAATATTATTGTGTGAGTGTGTATGTGTATGTATGTGTCTTTATGTATGTGTATTAATGTGTTTGTGTATGTATGAATGTGTATGCGTGATTAAGGGTGCGCATGTATGTGTATGACGTGTATGTATGTGTGTATGTTGTACACATTCAAGTATTGCAAAAAAAAAAGTAGCAGGGAATACAAATTAATATTCCACGAGGCGAGGGTGTGAGGAAGACTGGCCAACATGCCGTGACGTCACGCCAATGCCGCACGCTCACTGGCTGGCGGACGGCTACATCACAGTCCCGTGACTGACAGCGCGCTGCCCATTGGTTGCTGAGGTGTGTGTGGAAGGAAGTGGCGCTTAGTCCTCTCTCTGGTCTCTCGTGTGTACCCTTTAGCCTGAGGGCCTGATACGGGGAGTACCACCCTTCATATTATGGGATTTTCAACCACTTTGCGAGCAGCTACCAGGCTCATACATTCTTCCCCTGGATAGAGGAGGGTTTGAGGAAGACAATGCTGTACAAAAGTGCATTTCTCAAAATGTGGCACTTGAGCCCCTTGTATTCTAAACGCCTCAAGTGTTCAGTAATAAATTTTGTTTTATCATTTTACTTGTTGCTTTCTTGGGAAGGTGGCGGCGTCCAAACTTTTGGTGGCTACTGTGTATATATATATATATATATATATATATATATATATATATATATATATATATATATATATATATATATATATATATATATTATTTATTTATTTATTTATTTATTTATTTATTTATTTATTTATCATTATTATTTTTTTTCTTATTTATTTATTTATTATTGTTATTATTATTATTATTATTATTATTATTATTATTATTATTATATTTTTTTAATAAGTGGAATATATGTATTTATGTTGTATGAACCCTTGTTTTCACCTTTATTTGTTGTTGAGAAAAGAATAAATGGTAAAGAAAATTTTAATGAGAATGTTGAAGGGCATTGATTTTCTTAGAAACTGTATAAAAGCCATAAAAATGGTTGATATTCAGATGCAGAGTGGAACCTTGGTTACAGAATGTCTCTCTTTTATAACAAATTAGTTATCAAAGAAAGTTTTGAACTAATGGGGAGTTTTCAGAACTAATCCACCAGATGTCACTGCTGCTACATGTCCCCTACTGACATGCGGTAAATTATTGTTGTATTAAATCCCAGGCACATGCAGATACATAAAACATTGATTATTATGTTAATGTTGACATTCTGTATCTACTTTCAAATATCCTGTATTGATAATTTTGGGAGAAGTTAGTCAAAACAAATATTTTTTTGTGATTATCTTGTAATACTGCTATCAATATCTTAAATACGACATACTACAAGTCTAAAATCTATTGATTTGGACAATGAAAAGGTAAAAACTTTGTACTGTATAGTATGACCCACCATACTCAGTAACATCGTGATATATGAGTATAGTTATTTTTGTGGGGATTTTAGCATCTTTCATCAAGATCAAGAAGTGGCAAAACAATCAAGCAAAGAATAAGCAAATCACTGGGCAGCTGTAGAGTGAAGAGAGAGAAATATGTGAAGCTTTCCTCCTCCTCATGGCATAATGGCATAGACATTACTGCAGGAATTAACTATTTGTCCCACAATGTGTTTGTTGAGTTAAACAGATAGGCAAACACTCAGGTTGGACAGCAATACTCTTGCCAGGATACTCAAGTTGCCTATTCTTGATTAGAATTGTTGTTTCCAACAAGTAAGTCGATCTGTGTGGTTTGGACTCTTAAATGACACAGACATATTGTTTTCATGTTTACTGTCGACTGGATTAATACACTTCCGATCAAGGGTGTACTCTTTTGGAAATGTGGAGATGACCAAATAACCCTCAATGCCAATTCATGAGAAAACAACTTATCTACATTTGTTCATGAATAGGGTTTGATTTTGCCTGTGTTACTACTTAGAAGGAATTATGTAGAAAAATATATTATAACGAATTATTACATCTCTGTGTTTATAGAATGACACTGCAGGTATGTTCTATATTACCCCTGTGTGAGTGATGGGGACATTTATTGTGCTGCTACCTGGTGACAACCACTAGTTCTGAAAACTCCCCATTACTTTGGTTGCCGTACCATAATTTGGATTTTGAAAAAAGATACTTGATTTTAAATAGTTCTAAAAGGCAAAGCAAAAATGTGTATTACTAACTCCTTGTTGCCATAAATATATATTTTTTTATTTATTTGGAGGAGAGAGACTGTGTATCAGCAGTAATTTAACCTTTGAAATGACATAAATGTGATGCCATTGAAAAGCTTTGATGTGAAAAAACATTTTTTTTGGCTAGCTCAGGAATGATTCTGACACCTGAATGACCTGTCATTCTATTGATGACGAGGGAACTGCACAGCTAAATTTCCCCAGTAGCTTTTCCCAGCAGCAAGATCTCTAGTGTTATGATCCCCTTCATTTTCATGGTATATGAGTTACTCCTCTCTGTGTCACTCTGTAAGATTTTTCTCACTAGATCGATGACAAAGAGAATACCTACAGGGGCCACCATGGTACAGTGAAACCATGCGTGCTTTGGGGTCCAAGGGGTCTCCAAGCGCACGGGTTCGAATCCTGTCCACGGTCCGAGTGTAGATTGGGCTTCCTCACTTAGGGCAACGGTTTCCTAGCGGGTGGGCTTTTGAGATAGGAGGTACCATAAAAAGTATCCCCTTTAGCCCATAAATTCCTGTGAAAAGCCCACATGGTATAAATAAAAAAAAATTGTAAAAAAAAACCAGTATCTTCTGAAGAGGTTCATATCAATAAGTTCATTCAATAAGTAATTTCTGAGCTCGAGATATTGTAGAGTGGCCATTTTGAACAACACTCAGGAGCAAATTAAGCTCAAGATCCAAGGTTTTGCTGTATTTATTTCACTGAGCAGAAAATAGTTTCCTGATAATAGAATAGCAGTAATACTAATTAAAGTTCAGAACACATCAAGACTGCACTTCATGAAACTAATGCTGGATTCCAGGTTTTGTTGATGACATTATACAGCCTCACACCACACGCCGCAGGATATGCCAGGACCTGGACAAACTATCCTCCAAGAAACTGACCAACCCATCAAAGAAGCACGCTAATATTCCATTGTAATAAAGTCTTTAGTTGTGCTTTGCAGTCTTGAGTTCATCATCACTGTTGTGATGCAGTAATGATGCATTTTGACAAAAAGATATGTATGTATATAGATAGTATTACTGTAAAGTGTGAGAAATTATATTATGATAGTACCTTAGTGTACATGAATTTATTTTAGTACATGTATATGTATACTTATTTGAATACATAGTTATACACATGAATTTATGTGTGTAGATGCTTCATCTCATTAACTTAATTAAAAGAATGCCTGTCTGATGTTGAAATTAACATTGTTATGTTATTATATTATCTTTTTTTAGTAAAAGGTATATTCTGGTGAATTTCTAAGCACACTTTGCAGCAGAATGTGATTACATACTATGTATTTATATTTTTTATTAAATAGAATGTGTTATGACTAAACTGATTGTTGTTTACCCAATACCAAGGTTTTGTCAATGCATTGAAATTTTTTTTAGTACAGTTCAGTGAAATCTAGCTATAGTCTAGAATTGCATATTTTGAAATTTTTGATATGAATTTGATTTGTATTATTTTAGATGTAGATTGTATTTTGGTGAGTTATATAATGTTAAAAAAACATTATTGAAAATTTGAGGTAATGAGTTGTGGTAATACAGGTGATTCCTTTCAAGTAGTGTTGGGGGAGGTAGTGAGAGTGGCCGCTAGAGACGAGCAAAGTACTTTTCTGTCAATAATAATAAGTTTTAGTAATTTTTTTTTATGTAGGAGAGAGGGCCAGCCAAGGGCAACACAATGTTGAAAAAAAAAAAAAGGCCCACTTGTTGCTGGTTCTCTAAAAGATAAGAAGGGAGCAAATGTCTTGACACCTCTCTCTTAAAAGGATTCAAGTCGTAGGAAGATGGAAATACAGAAGCAGGCAGGGAGTTCCAGAGTTCACCAGTGAAAAGTATAAATGATTGAGAGTACTGGTTAACTCTTGCATTAGAGAGTTGAGACAGAATAGGGATGAGAGGAAGAAGAAAGCCTTTTGCAGCGAGGCCGCAGGAGGAGGGGAGGCATGCAGTTAGCAAGTTCAATAGAGCAGTGAGCCTGAAAATAGTGATAAAAGATAGCAAGTGAGAAAGAGGCTGAAGACAGTCAGTTAGGGGAGGGGAGTTGAGACGAAAAGCTTTTGATTCCATCCTATTTAATAAAAACATGTGAATGGAACCCCCAAACATGTGAAGAGTAATTCGATACAGGAGCGGATAAGGCCCTTGTACAGAGCTAGCAGTTGGGAGGGAGAGAAAAAGATTATGAGTAAAGGACAGACCGAAGATATTCAATGTGGAAGAGGGAGACTGTTGAGTGTCATTGAAGAAGAAGCAATAGTTGTCTGAAAGGTTATCTCCAGTTGATAGAAGGAAGAATTTAATTTTCGAGGCATTGAAAACTATTAGATTTTCTCTGCCCTAATCATAAATCTTAGAAAGATCATAAGTTAGGCGTTCTGTGGCGCCCCTGCGTAATCTGTTGATTTCCTGAAGGGTTGAACGTCTTTGAAAGGGCGTGGGAAGATGTAGGGTGCTATCATCAGCGTAGGAGTGGATACAGCGAGAAGTTTGGTTAAGATCATTAATGAACAACAGAGAGTGAATGACAGGACAGAACCCTGAGGAACACCACTATTAATATATTTAGGAGAACAGTGGCCATCTACTACAGCAGCAATAGAATGGTCAGAAAGGACACTTGGGATAAAATTACAGAGAGAAGGATAGAAACTGTAGGAGGGCTGTTTGGAAATCAAAGCTTTATGCAAGACTATCAAAAGCTTTTTATATGTCTAATGTGACAACAAAAGTTTCACTGAAATCTCTAGGAGAGGATGACCAAGACTCAGCAAGTTAAGTTGTTGCACACATAGACACAACATCCAGCTTTGGAACAAAATGAGAATAGAGAAAGTAGGAGGGAACGGAGAAGGGGCTACTGGCAGTTGCCTCAGACAGCTGTACGTACGTGTTATGGTGAGGAAAAGAAGATGAGGTTTAGTAGAGGAGAGGTGGTGTTCCACAGATTGAAAATAAGACCTAAGACCGCGAATGTTGCAAAAGTTAATGTAGAAAAAGGTAAGGGAGGTTTCAAGAAATTTGGGGTCGTTGTCAAGAGAGCAGTCTGACTTGGGGGCATTTCTGGTCCCCTCTCCAGAAGGGGACACCGAGGCTGGGTTTGGAGTAACCATTTTTCAGTTTTGAATTTTAAGTGAAGGGTGTGTGTGTGTGGTAAGCGCATGTAGTTTTGAGGGAAGTAGGAGAGTTGTCATTAGAAGGCAGGGTGTGACTGACTCCTTGAGCTGTGAGACAAACGGAAACGTTCAGTAAGATCACAACTAGCTTTATTGGAAGGTTCACAGCACCCCCTGAACTAGTGCTATTAGACCTCTCTGGAAGTAAATTATCGTTTCGGTAGGTGTCTACTACCTCCTGTTTGAATCAACATTACGCAGTCTTCATTTTCGTGTCAATACTTCCTTATTTTCATCATATTCGTCTCAGTATTAATACTTATAGTTTTCATGATTCCTGTGTCAATATTACTAAGTGTTCCTCATTTACGTCCAATAAAACCGTGCGCATATGGTAAGCCTACAAAAATGTTTATAAGAGTGTGGGGAGGGGTACAGAAGAGGGAACGGTTGATAAGTGTGGGGAAGGTTTATACAGTGGTAGCAGGGCCAGCCCTTTGTCATAGGCAATATAGGCGGTCGCCTAGGGCGCCATCTGCTGTAGGGGCGCCGCCGGACAGCTGTCACCTAATTGGCCTTGTCGGGAGGGGGAGGACCAAGGAGTAATTTCGCCTATGGCACCAAAATGGCTAGGGCCGGCCCTGAGTGGCAGGAAGGGTTCATAATATTGTGGGGAGGTTTAAAAAGGTTTAAAATGTTACGTATATAGCGAAGTATATATAGCGTCCCTACTTCGCGGATTTCACCTTTCGCGGGTGGGTATACAGAACGCATCCCCCGCAATAAACGAGGGAACACTGTATCGTGATTCACGATGATGGTAACTACCTAGAGTGAACCGTCGTTATTCGGTTGTTTTTTTCGTGTCTGGCTTGGAATGGATAGTGTCAAGAATTCTTTATTCCTTGGTTTGTGTCTTGAAAGTGTGTATATGTATGTTGTATGTCATTTGTTGTATATATATATATATATATATATATATATATATATATATATATATATATATTATCTTTTGTAATATTATTTTGTTTTGTGTGATTTATAGGTTGAAAAATTAGGAAGAGCAAAAGAAGTTACAGCACACCGTTGGAAACATGCAAACATCTGCCGGACCGAGGGCGCGGTGTGCTAACAACTTGCTGCTTGCTCATCAGCAGACAGGCGATACCATTGCAACGTGACTTTCCAGGTGATCAGGTGATTTAACCCTATTGTAAATACCGTGATGGTAAAACAGCAGAATGAGGCCTTTCCTTTCCCCATCAACTCCCTCTCTTGGAAGAAGGAAGAAGTTCTCATTCTTCAGGTTTACCAAAACTGGTATGCAGGCAGCAAAGTTTTTTTTTTTTTTTCTCAGCTGTAATGCTAGATACACTTCCCAGTCGATACATTTTATTGCCGTATTTGCTTTTTACATTCATGATAACCTGCACTGGTGTATCAGCGGTGTGCGGTTCAGTGGACCCCCTCCTTGGTTGGTTGGGGTTTGGGAAGCCCACCAGCAGTTAAGGGCAATGTCCTTATATACACGTCCCTCCCGCGCTCCTCGTTTCCCGGCTCTTCTTTCGAAGCTCTTTCACACAGCTAATTTAATGTCACATGTATAAAGTCACACTTTTGGTCAACAAGGGAAAGAAATTATAAATGGGGAAATGTGAACACACACACGGCCTAGTAGCTCAGTGGTTAGAGCGCTGGCTTCACAAGCCAGATGACCGGGGTTCGATTCCCCGGCTGGGTGGAGATATTTGGGTGTGTCTCCTTTCACGTGTAGTCCCTGTTCACCTAGCAGAGTAGGTACGGGATGTAAATCGAGGAGTTGTGACCTTGTTGTCCCGGTGTGTGGTGTGTGCCTGGTCTCAGGCCTATCCGAAGATCGGAATCAATGAGCTCTGAGCTCGTTCTGTAGGGTAACGTCTGGCTGTCTCGTCAGAGACTGCAGCAGATCAAACAGTGAATATAGCAATGTTCTAATATCCTCCTATTCCTCTATTCATGATCCATTTTCTTCCTATCTTGTTTTATTCCCATTTCCTCCATTATCCATTTTCTTTCTATCATGTTTTATTTCCATTTCCTTCATTCATTATCTATTTTCTTTCAATTTCCCATTTTAATCCCATTTCCTCCATTTTATTATCTCTTTTCTTTCTCTGTCCCTTGTTGACCAATAGCGTGGCTTCATACATGTGATGTCAAATCAGCTGCGTGAAAGAGCTGTGAAGGGGGAGCCGGGAAATGAGAAGAGCTGGAGGGACATGTATATTATGACAGTGCCAGTTAAGAATATGGTATTATTAGAAAACACAACAATTATGGCTTTGTGATGGTCAAGAGCATCAATTTTGTATTTTAGGCATCAGAATAGTGTAATGACATATGTATTTCTTATTACTTACTGTCAGAGTGTGCATATTTTTCTAAATTAGAAAATACCAGACCTGTAAGAAATGTTATGCTAACTTTAGGCTTTCATTTAACTGTCTGCTAACAATACATTAACTGATTTTATTCCAGTTATCTCCCATAACATCTGAGAAAAATATTTCCTGTTCATTTCAAAGTGATAGTGTACTATGAACAGAATCAATAGAAAGAAAATATTGAAGTTGTAGAAGCAAGGAAGAGCTGAAGTGAGTTGGCATGGCAAGGCTGATTAGAATCTTCCAGGCCCTGAGAAGGCACAAGAAGAAGACAGTATTCTTCTCTGCCGTGCTTGGTGCTGGCCTGAACTATGCACATGAGAAGTACAAGTGAGTATTGCTTAAGATTATGTTGTGGTTGATTCTGTTAGCATAATCTGATAAATGTTATTAATATACTTACTTTAACCCTTATGTTCTGGTGATTAAACTATTTTCCAATATCCCATGACAGGTAAAAATGGTAAACCTAGAAATTGTCAGAAGACTGTTTGAATACTAATAATTATTTGCTCTTTGTTATTCTGAATACAATGATGTACTTTCTAGCTCGATGTGACCTCTGAAAGTTTAGTTATTGCCTTATCAAGGATTCCTCCTCCGCCTGCTGTGTGATCCGTCAAGCAGAAACAGCTCGGTGAGCGATGACACCGCGCAAACACACACACACTCTCTCTCTCTCTCTCTCTCTCTCTCTCTCATCTTGGAAGAGAAATTGTACACTTCCAATGAGAGAGAGAGAGAGAGAGAGAGAGAGAGAGAGTGTATTCTTTCACTCCTTTTCATATCAAGTTTCAAGCAAATAACATGTAGGTATCATCTCTCTCTCTCTCTCTCTCTCTCTCTCTCTCTCTCTCTCTCTCTCTCTCTCTCTCTCTCTCTCTCTCTCTCTCTCTCTCTCTCTCTCTCTCTCTCTCTCTCTCTCTCTCTCTCTCTCTCTCTCTCTCTCTCTCTCTCTCTCTCTCTCTCTCTCTCTCTCTCTCTCTCTCTCTCTCTCTCTCTCTCTCTCTCTCTCTCTCTCTCTCTCTCTCTCTCTCTCTCTCTCTCTCTCTCTCTCTCTCTCATTCTCTCTCTGTACAATTTCAGGCCTATCTGAAGATCGAAATAATGAGCTCTGAGCTCGTTCCGTAGGGTAACTCTTCCAAGATGAGAGAGAGAGAGCCGGTGGAGATATTTGGTGTGTCTCCTTTCACGTAGCCCCTGTTCACCTAGCAGTGAGTAGGTACGGGATGTAAATCGAGGAGTTGTGACCTTGTTGTCCCGTGTGTGTGTGTGCCTGGTCTCAGGCCTATCTGAAGATCGAAATAATGAGCTCTGAGCTCGTTCCGTAGGGTAACGTCTGGCTGTCTCATCAGAGACTGCAGCAGATCAAACACACACACACACACACACACACACACACACACACACACACACACACACACACACACACACACACACACACACACACACACACACACACACACACACACACACACACACACACACACACCCTTGATCGTCTTCCCAGAACACGAGAGGCACGCCTGCATCTCCATGAGCCACTCTGGGTTCTCAATATGATGTTTGGAGTCTGTTCTCCATCACCACTATCTCTGTCTTCTCTCTGGTCTGAGAAAACAGGTGGATCCTCTGAATCATTTTCCGAGTCTTCATTACTGCTGTCTTCGCTTTCTTCAGTTTCTTCCTCATAATCACTGTCACTGTAGTCAGGCTCAGAAGCACTGCTAAATAAAAAATTATCTGTCTTGTTCCATAGTGAGTTATGAACTGAGACGTCCCTTCGCTCTTATCAGGGTGCTTTCGACACGGCGGGTCGCTGGGGTTGCCAAGTGTCGCCCTCAGAATGGGAGAATAGCTTCATTATCCCTAAATATACAGAGCTAGTGGCAACACTACGGGTGGAAAAAGAAGCCAGATACTTCCACTCGCCATCTGACTCGAGAAACCGCGTGTGGAGCTCAAACATGAGACGCGAAAATTCTTGATTACGGGAACGATCGCCGCTGCTACGGATGCACTGATGCAATCATTCATATACGATCACCGGAACATAAGGGTTGATAGCTATGCTCAAAGTGAAACTAAAAAGGTTTTTCCATTAATTATCTTACAAAATAGTTACTTTTAGCAATAGTATTCAATGGCCTTTTAATAATTTATTTGTCATCTTCTCTTTTCTTATGATCTGTAAATCTTTCTTAAGTCTTAGTTCTTTCTTCCTTTTTTCTTAACTGCTAAATTTTATGTAAGCTCCTTTATCACATAATTTTAGTTACAATTAAGTAATGATGATCAAACTATGTCTTTATATGTATATGGCTGTAAAACATGGTACTATTGACAGGGAGAACAACATGATGCGAGAACTGTGTGAAGAAGCCATGAGCTATGGGGAGATGTCTCGGCCCCTTGGGGAACCTGACCGACACATTACAGTGCTTTTGAATCCTGCTGCACAGGATGGGTGAGTTCACCACACCAAACATCACCAAACTTCAAATCTCCTGAAGATCCTCCACTGTACATACATAAAGATAGCTACTTTTTTGTATGTATGAGAATGAGTAAGGTTAGGATTTACTGTAACACTGATCTTTATTGATCTTAGATATTTTCTGTATGGAAGGAAGTTAGAAGAACACATGTGATCTTATTCATCTATAAAGTAGTTTTAGAAAGCACTTGACTGATTTCAAGGAAGCAAAGTGAACTGAAGGCCAGTGTTCCAGTGTGACTGAGTGATGTTTCCAGATTTGCAGTGCAAGTAATGCATGAAATATTTTTTAAGTTTTGCCAATTTTTTTTACCTCAAAGACAAAAGATATTTTTGGCAAATGCATTGTTACACCAAAGGCTATAGTAATGATTTTCAGTTGAAGCATGTGACTATAACAAAGTCTATATGAACAGGTAAGTTTACAAAATCGAGCTGGAACACATGTTATTATGGGGATGTGGTGAGTGATAGGACAATTTATGAACCAAAGTATATATGTATATTATGCTCTTGACTTCCTAGAAATTTTTAACATCAATGAAATCATAAATAAAGATTTCATTCACTTTTCAATTTTGTAGCAATCAATAATAATTATTGCAGCAGTACTAACAGTAAGTCTTCATGACTGCAGGAAAAGCAAGGCTATGTTTGACAAGTACTGTGCTCCATTGCTGCACCTGGCTGGCCTGAAGGTTGCAGTGGTACGGACGGAGCACGAGGGCCAGGCGAGGGACCTGATGGCCATCATGGAGAAAACCAGCGGTGTGGTGGTAGCTGGTGGGGATGGCACCCTGGCTGAGGTATTGAAGTTTGTCTGGGTGTGTGATTATTTACCCAGTGTTATACTACAGGTCTGAGTCAGTTTATCTTCTGATGCCAATTTATCACATGTATTCATTCAGTAACTTATTTTAAATCATTATTTTAGTGTTAGGTTTTCATTGCAAATCTGTATATCATGATTTTCGTGTGTAGATTGTTATATTGATATGTACTATTAATGGTTCCTCACCCTCCACCACTTTACAGGTTCTGACTGGCCTCCTTCGCCGTCCTGATCACAAAGAGGCATCACGCAAGTTCCCCATTGGTATACTGCCTCTTGGAAGTACCAACACTGCAGCCTCTGCCATCTGGGGCTTCATGGGAGCATCAAAGCCAATACACCTTGCAGAAGCTACCATGGCTGTTGTGAGGGACTTGCGAAGGCCCCTTGATGTCATGGAAATTACTCCCCATAAGGTACGTTGTGGTGCAGTGATATGGTTTATTTATTTATTTGACTTAATACCTTGCCTATTTAAGCACATCTTTGTTGTTGGCACCATTTAATCCTTGATTCAGTTTTTTTGTTGTAAGGCATGGGTGGGCAAACTTGTCAGAGTGAAGGCCTGATCAGAATTCGGATGTGAAGTGAAGCTTATTTTAAGTTTTGCTGTAAAAATTGGAGGTAAGCATTTTGTGGCAGGTAGTGGATCAGTAATGTACTGTATAAACACTTCATCACTTAATACCTTTCATTAGGCAGCAGGACAGGAAGAGACACCACAATCTGTGTTTGCTGCCTCTGAAGTGGTGTGGGGAGCCCTCAGGGATGCTGCTACTCGCAAAGACAACTACTGGTACTGGCCTGGTGTCAAGAAATACATGACCTATGTTTTCTCCTCCTATAAGGGTGAGATCTTTGTTAAGGCTGTACTTAGGTTTACTTTCACCACCTGTTGCAAATGAATTAGAGAACATATGTGAGTCGTAGGGTAGATGCAAGAGGACCTCCAGTGAAGTAATGTAATAGGAAGCTAGCGTAGAATATGTAATTGAAAGGATTGAGAAGAGAATGAGAATAATTATTAATAACTTTTGTCTCCTCTGTTTGACTTGGATTGAATTGTCACCACCACAGACCTTTCCTGGGACTGTTCGGCGGAGGTGGAGTACAGTCTGCCTTGCTCAGGGTGCTCCAGGTGCCGTGCCCAGAGCCAGCTGGAGGTCAAGACAGGAGACTCCAGTGCACAAGAACCAAAAAGACGATGGTGGATGAATTATCTTCCTAGAACGAAACCTGTAGTTCAAAAGAAGGGTGATTTTCTTATGTTTTCGTATTTTTTCATGTTTTACTGTGAGATTGTAGTAAGTTATGTGTATTCCATCTTCTTTCTTGTCTTGTACTGTGTAAGAATTTTCTGTTATACTATTTCTGCTAAAGTGTAGTGAAATGGAATCATACAGCCTCGAAAAGGACATAGAGGACTATTAATATTGGAAATTACTTGTACTCTATTGTGTAGAAAGGACAACATGCAAGGACTAGTCTTAATACAACAGAATCAGTATCTCTCTCTCTCTCTCTCTCTCTCTCTCTCTCTCTCTCTCTCTCTCTCTCTCTCTCTCTCTCTCTCTCTCTCTCTCTCTCTCTCTCTCTCTCTCTCTCTCTCTCTCTCTCTCTCTCTCTCTCTCTCTCTCCACTGAAGATAATAAACTCACTAGAATTATGAAAACATCTTTGAAAATCCCAGTAAAAAAGTAACCTGGATAAGAATGTTTGAGGACAGACTACCGACAGCATTGCCACCTGCTACTTGTTTTCCAGCACCCCTTGACCCTACCTGTCTTCCACACAGAGAGTGAGGATGATGAACCAGACTACAGCCTCATCACTAATGAATCGTGTGGGGAGCAACATCATCTTTCTCTTGGTAGGGCGTCTGAAGTTGTGGTGATGACACGTAACACACCACAGTCCTCCAACACACCTCCTTATGCGCTTGCTTTAAGAACAGGTGAGTGATTGTGTCATGACTTCTTTAGAGCACTATAGAAACACTGGGAGATGAGTCTGAAGGGAATTGGAATTAGCTTATGATAAACGGTCACTAGGGACACTGGGAGATGAGTCTGAAGGGAATTGGAATTAGCTTATGATAAAAAAAAAAAAAAAAAAAAAAAAGTCACTAGGGACACTCAAGGTAACCAGGTAGGCCATAAGTGATCAAGTTACAGATTGATTTGGGTGTACTTTGACTGTTCTACCATGATTCAAGACACATCCTCTCCAAATTATCAGTCATTTTCTTTTTTGACATTTGGTTAGGGACTGGCACCTCAATGGTTCTTTATTTTTCCTAACTTGTAGTCGTAGGTTAGTGTCCCTCTTATATATAAAAAGAGAAGAAATTAATACAAGTGTCTATTTGCTCTCTTTTCCATGTGTAAGTATCTTTACAGAACAGAGTGTAACTTTACCACTTCATTGGCAGGTGTGGAGGACATTGGTGCTATGGATTTCATCAGTGAAGGATGGAACAGGGAATGGAGTGGGGTGAGGAATTATGTTGAGGAGAGACTAGTTGGGCAGGTCTCTATTTCTCCTACAGCCTCCACCACCAATGAGCAGGTGAGTGGGAGAAAAGAATGTGTGCACAATTATACTTTTCTCCATTTATTCACAATTATTCAAAGTTTTCAAATCTTTAAAGAGTTGATGCACTTCAGGCATGTTTTCACTTATTCATATAATAATCATTCTTGGTTTTTGTAGTTGATTTTTCAAAAGCATTATTTTTTTTGTGCATTTATTCATATATGTATATTATTATCCATAGTTTTCAAGTTAATGTTTATATGTATGGTAATGTATATATGTATACATGTTTCTTTTTATGATACTTGCTATCTTATAATTACTCATAGTTATTTATTCAAATTAGTTTTCCAGAGTAGATGTATTTTTTAATGCATTTTCTCTTTTTTGAATCATAGTTTGCATGTGATTTTTAAGATATACACATTTGTTTTTGTGTGTATTTCTACTTTTTTTTTTTTTTTTTTTTTTTTTTTTTTTTTTTTACAGTTGTTCCAATTTATTTGATTAAGTGGATATTCTTCTGTTTAGTAACCATTTTAGTATGAATTTATACACGTCTGGTTTTTTGCCTCAACTGCTAGATCTCAAATATACTGATGATTTAGTGTCAAAACAGGCCTAACTACACTTACAATTTTGTGGAGTAAGTAGGTACTGTTTTGAGGTCCTTTGAACTGTGTAGTAAAATACAGCCTGTCATCCAAATTCCATAATGGTTTTCTGATCAACTAATTTTTTTTTTTTTTTTTTTTTTTTATCGTCTTCCTTTTCCAGGGTGAAGAGAGGGAATTGAGCATTGACAGTGAAAACTTTGAGGTTCGTCCCATGACAATACGACCACGCCCCAAGGCAGTGACCATCTTTGCTGTACCCAGCACTCCACTGGTCCAGGCTGCCTCTTAGGGGATCCAGCATCTTCTAATCTATCTGTTGAGACTCTGTGTGTAATCTCAGAACAATGTAAATTTGTATATGTGTCATTACCCAAACATTGATAGTAGTTTTGTGTCAGAAAAAAATTGTTCTTATTCAGGTTGTATGGATGGACTGAAGAATATGCAAATTAATTTATTCAGTATGACAGAACAAGATTTAGCAAGGGTTCTCCATATAAGCAAAGCTAAGCCTTCCTTAGATTTAGACATCTATTTGTACTGTACATATTATGTAAATGCAATATTTCCTGGCATGTAAAGTGCACCTGTTCATAAGATAGTGCACCAGTATTTGACAAGGATATACTGTGTTGGGGAATAAACACTTTTTATGATGTCTGTTCATTGATATATACATTTAAAGGGATATTGTGGAAGGAAACACATGATGTGAAAGTAGATGTAATGATTATATGAGAATTGGCTACACCTCATCTGTTGTATTGTTATTCAACCTTTAAAAGAAAATAAATTAACATGGTCAAAAAGAAATATACAGCTGGCATGTTGCCTAGTATTTTCTCGAGAGGCTTTGATATTGTGAGGAAATTTAATGCTGCAGCTAAGCCTTTGTTGTCCTTCAGCCTTGAGTGTAGGCAGAAGTATTCACAGTAAATGATAATCTTTCCTCCATCCCTATACTTTAAATTTAAGAGTATACCTCATGGCAAACAGCCTTCGGTAGTAAGGGCCAATATATATATATATATATATATATATATATATATATATATATATATATATATATATATATATATATATATATATATTATCAAGAAGACTACATGGAGTGGAGTGGGACCCTCAGGCCACCACGGTTCCATCTGCACGCAGCAGCTGAGCCAGCAGGCAGCGCCGCAGCAGCAGATCGTGTTGAGTCGGGAGAGAGGGTGTTTGTGGTTTCCTTGTGATTTGAAGTGAAATACAATACATTCTCTAACGAAAACTACGCCTATAAAGGTTAGTGTTGGTAGCTACACCTTGTTTACTGTCTGGAGTAATTTAGGTGAAGAATATTTAACTTTAATAAGGTAATTGAACAAATAGTGGTCAGGTCGCGTGATGGTTTGATTTTGTTTCCTGTTGGACGAGTGGTTCGTGCTTCAGTGGTTATTTGTTGACACAAGTTACCCAGCGTCAACTGATAAATATATTCGTTTATTTACCTTCACGCGATAGTTTTGATCCATTGTCATCACTACACTAACTACTGTTTTGTATTGCCTATGATCATTGGTACAACAACAACAACAAGGTACTCCTCCTCCTCCTCAGTTACTGCACCATTATCATTATTGGTTTATTTTTTCGTTCCTTTTTTTATACTTTTCAGTTGTGACAATCGGCAATTATTTTGTGCATCCCTCGATCGTTTCTTTTCCTCCGTTTCAACCATGCTTCCTTTGTATTTATCTATTATTATTTTTTAAGTTTATTTCTGTTTTATATGTACTCTTAGCGTATATCACGGGACTACTGCTATATAGAATGCCCCACTCATGTTAATATTTTGGTTTCGCTGCTGTTAGTGCGCCTCTAACGGCAGCAGAAGGAAGCATTTTTTCCTCCTGTTCGCAAAAGTTTACTATAATTATGTGGGGGCAATATACTCCAGCCCGATTTGTTCACTCATCCTCGTTTTCCTTGGCATACATATTGCACAGCTGGTTATTCGATAATTTTTAGCAATATTCTGTTCCAATAGTCCCAAATGGAACAGTAACGCATGTTCGGGACGGGTGCGCAGCGTGTAAACATTAAATGGAGTTCAATGGAAGCTTTCACGCCTTAGCGCCTGTCTTATTATCGTTATGTTATTATCGTTACTTCATTGCTATTACCAGTTTTCTTTATCTTTATTATTTTCATTACCTTTATTACTCTCTCTCTCTCTCTCTCTCTCTCTCTCTCTCTGCACCAAGTTACCGCTGTTGACCTCGTCCAACCTTCTCTCTTTCTCTGCCCGCCATGTCACCTCACTTCTGTCTTCCTTCTCCATTTTAACTCTTAACTGCCATCTGGTGTGTGTGTGTGTGTGTGTGTGTGTGTGTGTGTGTTTCACTGTTTTATCTGCTGCAGTCTCTGACGAGACAGCCAGACGTTACCCTATACGGAACGAGCTCAGAGCTCATTATTTCCGATCTTCGGATAGGCCTGAGACCAGGCACACACCACACACCGGGACAACAAGGTCACAACTCCTCGATATACATCCCGTACCTACTCACTGCTAGGTGAACAGGGGCTACACGTGAAAGGAGACACCCAAATATCTCCACCCGGCCGTGGTGGACAAGACTGGAGTGTGTGTGTGTGTGTGTGTGCAATTCACCACAGTTGTCTGTTGGTCACACAACCAGCTTTTCCCATTACCGAGCGAGCTCAGAGCTCGTAGACCGATCTTCGGGTAGGACTGAGACTACACCACACTCCACACACCGGGAAAGCGAGGCTTCAACCCCTCGAGTTACATCCCGTACCTACAGGGCTACACATTAAGAGGCTTGCCCATTTGCCTCGCAGCGCCCGGGACTCGAACCCGGGCTTTCTCGGTTGTGAGCCGAGTGTGCTAACCACTACACTACGCTGTGTGAGAGAGAGAGAGAGAGAGAGAGAGAGAGAGAGAGACTATAGTAGATTATATAAATCTTTCTCATGATGAAGTAACTATTTGTGCTAGAGGATATCATTACAAAACCAGATATATGTGTCTAGTTTTTATTCATTTCCCTTCCTAAGAGGAAGGAGCAAGAAAGAATCAGAAGATCAATAAGCACTCAAGACATTTTTTTAAGAGTGTATATTTTTTAAAACTTTTCATCATGATCAGCCTCCATGATACAGTTGTCAAGTCCATGCAGGCCTCAGCACTGTACGTGGTGAGGCCAGCATGGCAGTAGCCCTTTTTCAAGGCTGCGAGGGGAAGCTCCCTTTCCAGTTCATGCAGGCTGAACTTATGAACATCAAACATAAAAGAGAAAATGGTAGAGATGAGACACACAGCATTCAGGAGGCTAAGCAAGCATAGCCAAGTTAAAAGACTCTTGGGGGGATAAAGAATTCTCACCATACATATTATAATTGTCAAGATAAATATGTCTGATATAATTAAATTCTTATATACAATATTGTCATGTGACAAGGGATGTGTGTGCACAGTTTGTGGTTACACAGTATAGTAACATCAAGAAGGTGAACACAAGCAAAAAGCAACGAAAATCTGACGAGCAGAGGAGGTGTGAGGGTTAGGCCAGACATCACTGTCTACACTTTACTGGCTCTGATTAATCTTAAACTATGCAGTAAAGCTCATGTTTCCTTACTCTATCATATACTAGAATCAATTCAAGGCACTGAAATTTTTATCACCATTATTGCATAGGCACCATTAGTTACATGTAAGGCTGGCAATATACCTTGTCACGGAAGAACAAATAAATATTTGTAATTAGTCAGCCAGTATGAGAGCGAGCATGTTAACCACAGCAGATGACTGTGAATGTTGTTAGCACAGGAAAGCTGCTCCTGCTTTGTCCAGCAACTGTGGTGCATGACTGGGTGTCGAGTGGTGGTGGTGGTCGTGGTGGTAGTGATGCTGCTGCTGGTACTGCTGCTGTTTTAAGTTGTTCTTGTTGAGTTGGCTGTGGAAGGAAGCAGGAGAGCTCTTTCTGAGGGTTTCATGGGGACCTGTTGACCTTGTGAAGTGGCTTAGAGGCCACGCTGGGCATGGGCCTTGCAGAAGGGCTTCCCACCTTTGGCGAAGAAGCTCTGGCCCTCCAAGTTCTTGTGGCATTTCTGCAGGTTAGAGGCTAGTTACTACACTACCAATGCATACTACTAAGACACAGATGGCAGTTAATGATATGCTGCAAATAATGAGCAGCTCTACTGTCTGTAAGGTAAGAAGGTGCAAGAGGAGTGATGTTGTGCCTTGCTGGAAGGAGAGAATGACTTCGTCTTCCATTAACAGGAAGGCAAGGACAGGCATCCCAGACTCATTTCCTTAGGACAGGACAGGCTCAAGAATATTTATTACACTGTTTCAAGGTTACTTTGTATTGCAGTGGAGATGATAATTATTATTATGATTACTGTTATCTATAATAATTATTACTGTTGCCAGTGTAGCAGTTTGTTTGGTTTATACATATAACTTGCTAGCTAGGATTAGGTCTACGTAGTTTTCACTAAAGAGCTAGGAGTAAGATAGCTGTTTCTGAAACCATTGAATTAGGTCACCAGGAAACACAATTATTATCCAACAGACTGGAAAGCCTAGAGGACCTATCCATCCAATTATTCCTCCTAGCTCTATAAAGCTCTAACATTAAAGCAAAGTTCCCTGTGCCCCATAAATACTACAGAGGAATTAATATTTCTAAGGGTGATTTGCCTTCAGGGAAGCACAGATAACATGGCATACAGGACAAAAAAAAAAGAAACAGACAAGATTTAAAAGTTAAAGAGAGGAAGATAAGAATTGCCAGGGTTGGAGTCTTTAGCGGCCAGCATGGGACTTGCAGAAAGGTCTCCCATTCTTGGCATAGAAGCTCTTGCCCTCAAGATTGGATTTGCAAACCTGTGGGAGGGATGGGAGCAGAAAACACATTTCCTTTTAGCAATGAATACAATACTGGAATGTGTGTGTGTGTGTGTGTGTGTGTGTGTGTGTGTGTGTGTGTACTAGAAATTATTGTGTATGTACGTATGTATGTATGTATGTATGTCTTCCAGTATGTAGACTTAGATGGCCTGCAGAATTAGAGTTAATCAGCAAGGATGGGGAGGAAAAAAGTTGTCTTAACTTTGAAAACTATTTCTAAAACAACAGAAGAGGGGATAAGGGGAAACAAAATGACTTAGCACTCATAGAGAAAAATGAAAACAGAAAGTGAAAGAAAAACAATAAAATGCAAGAAAATTGTGCAGGGAATGGAAGGAATGCTGGGGAGACTGTGGAGAGAAAGGGATAAGAACATAAAACTTACAAAAAAGGAGGAGCGTTAATAGTGCAAAGGGGAGGGATGTTTGATAAGGGAGGCAGGGGAGTGGGGAGGGGGATGATGTGCATAGGATGTGGTGTGGGGATGTGGTGAGCCTTACCGAGCACTTGAAGCACTGGCTGTGGTAGTTATTGTTGAGGGCCTCCACCCAGCGGTCACCAGCCTCAATGGGGAAGCCGCAGCCCACGCACTTGGTGGTGAAGAGGTCATTCCAGTCTGATGGGGAGAAATGCATGTGAACTGTTGAGCTGATCCAGGGGGAGGAAATTCTCTCTCTCTCTCTCTCTCTCTCTCTCTCTCTCTCTCTCTCTCTCTCTCTCTCTCTCTCTCTCTCTCTCTCTCTCTCTCTCTCTCTCTCTCTCTCTCTCTCTCTCTCTCTTTTGTAACGTTGGACGGCTGACGAGTCTTATTTTATAACACCTAATTTCTTTACAACTTTTAACCACATCAACTGCCTTGTTTTATATTAAGCTATAGGATACACTGTTTGCTTATACTATATTTCTTACACTCATAGACTCAAAGTTTTTCTACTTCCTGCTTTTCATCCATGCCTGACTTACAAGAGTGATACACATTAGAACACAGGAAAGGAAAGGGACCTTTATGTACTTAAGACTGGATTGAGAACAATTAAGAGAAGAAGTACTTTTATACACACGTTCAGTCCTTCAAGGCAGGAATACACTGGTCGATCAAAGTTCTCCAGTGATATTAATGTATAGTCTGTGTGAATTGAAAGGCACTTACCAGCCTCGCAGTAGGGCAGGCCGTCCTCCAAGTAGAATGCACCGGAGCCGAAGATCTTTCCACAGTAAGCACAGCAGAAACATTCAGGGTGGAACTGCTTGCCAACAGCATTCAGACAGTCCTGCAAGCAGAGAGGAATGACATATTACACGCTCACAGTGCAATGTGACACAGGGTAGTGTGTAATGAGTTGTTTGGATTATGGACAGTCATACATGTAGAGATGAATTGTAGATATAGTACATATTTATTTGCTTATCTATATGAGGACTTGCAAAGAACCATTATAGTGAGGAAGAAGCAAAATGTGTCAATCACAGGCCAGTGGTAAAGTCATCTGATAACAAATAAAAAGTAAATGGTCAAATTCCTCTTTTCATAATTATCTCAATGTAGAAAAAATAAATAACCCAAAAAGATGTATCATTGAAATAATAGTGATAATAGTAATGATAATGATAAGCATATAAAATTAATTGTAAATAGTCAGCTGAATAAAATATAGATTACGAATGAAAAACATTAATCAATCAATAAATGAGTACAAAAATAATACCAATAAAGTCAAATTATGATTTCCAGTTTACAAAGTAAATAGAAGAATGCCCAGATAAATAAAAAGAGGTACTAATAACTGTAACAAAGAGTATGCAGAGGAACTCACTCCTTTCACCCTCTTGTCACACTTTCCACAGATGGGGGCGAGGTACTTCTCGTAGCAGTCTTCGCAGTGCAGTGCTCCTTGTTCCTCCACGAAGCCCATGTCAATGAGGGCCTTGCGGCACGAGCCAGTGGAGCACACAAAGTGGTCAGGGCACCATGTCTTGCCCAGCGCTGACACGAAGGGACCCCTGCCAGCACACCAGAGCTTCAGTATCATGGTAAGTACTGTATGCACTATGAGAGGTGTCTGAACATGGCTTGATGTCTGGCAGTGAGGACTGAAGCTGATGTGTTTGTTGCTTATTGTGACTCAAATGTTGTACAGTTGTAGTCAGTTTTGAAGATGAGGTATGGAATGGAGTGTGAAAGCTTGCTGTTGAATGGAAAATATCTTTGTTTTGGAGAGAGAGAGAGAGAGAGAGAGAGAGAGAGAGAGAGAGAGAGAGAGAGAGAGAGAGAATTGTAGGTGCTAGATGCTAAATACATTTGAATAATAAGGCTTTGTAGTGAAGAATAAGAACTGAGAGTTAGATCCTGTATTCATGATGTTAAACCTAGCAGAGACTGAGGTGTGATGAGGCCAAGGTGAAACTAGTTAATAATGTTCCCTTATGTACACCATGGTAAACAGTCGGCCTCTTCCGTGTTACATAAAGGCTGGTTATAACTTAAATGAATCATACAGTACAGGATAGTCGCCACAAGCTGGGCTGATCTGCAAGCCACTGCCACTCCCCTTGCACCCCCCACCCCTCAACACTGTAGTCCAGCCCCTCACCATTCTTTCGGCGGGACAGCTGATTGGTGGCTTATTTGGTCCTCTTTTCACGTCCTTATTAATTTCTATTCTTTATTTATTTATCTATTTTTTTTTAGCAATGTTTTCTGTCATCTTATCAACCTATTTTGCCCTTAGCGGATTTTCGAAAAAAGTCACTGAAAAAAAAAAAATGCCAAGAATTGACCGTTCATAAAAAAAAAAAAAAAAAAAGTGTGGGAACAAACGTACAGTTTACATAAACCGTGTCCTATGACAGTGGACACGCGCCGCTGCAGACTGTGGCGCGTATTCAGAAACGCTTTGCTCTCCCACCACGACAATTTTCCAAGGCCACAGAGATGATTAGCGAGGTTTTCAAAAGTGTTTCTACAGTTAATAGTGTAGAAATCTTGTCAATCTGTCTCCAGAACCGTAAAAACACCTTAAAAATTCATGTAAAGTTAAATAAAGCCTTTTGAACTAGTGGAGGTGAAACATTGAAGTGTCTGAGAATACGAGCCTGTACAGTGAGTCCTGTCATAAGGGTGGGCTCATGAAAAAAAAAAAATGTTTATTGACGTCCGTATTTTATTCATTTATCTATTTATTTATTTTTATATTAGTGATATTTTTCGTATTGGTATTTACGAGTGAGCTTAGGGCTGTTTCAGTTAATTAGTGATTGGATTATCTTAAATAGAAAAAAATGATAACTTTGGGAAATGATAAGAACACTAAGTACACCAATCAAATGTCCTGCTGGAAGGTTTTGAAGGGGAAGGGCGGGGCGGGGGAGAGGGGAGGCAAGGGGTGTGGCATCTTCGTCAGCCTAACCTGAGTCATTAATGCTGATGGTTAAGCTTAGTTGTAATTCATCAGCTTACTCAAGTACAGTTCCATAATATGATGGTGAGTCGCAACATTACATACTTTTCTTATTTCCGTTTCTTTTTTATACATTATCACCAATCACTGATTTAGATAAGATTCTTCCATGACATCACTATTTGCGGAGGGAGTACTTGAGTAAGGAAGGCACTAATAACTGAAGAAAAGACTAGTTGGTTGTGTTCATATCGGATAACTATAATCGATAATGTACATTCTGGCTCATTATATATATAAAGGTCTTGTTTTTATGAAATTATGAGAATACAAACCGAATTTATTCACTGCACATCCTTAAGAAGTAAAATGGTATATGTTCAGATGGCACAACGATACACCTTAGAACAGAATACACATAACATGCCTGTGTGTGAGGGTGTACACAGTGTCCTGAGTGAGAGTATTCCAGTGGCTAACACAGTAACACCTGGATCATGCTAACGTCAGTCTCCAGCAGTGTTCTTTGGTTGCTGCACTGGTCTTCAAATGTTGACACTCTCATTAGATCTTATGTCATATGATGCAAGTGTTATTTTGTTGGTTAAGACTAAGATCTACAAGAAAACCGTAGTAATGAACTATTGGTAGGATAGGAATGAGGGACAGGTGGAGGGTGGTGTTAGACGTTAGTGTTACCTGATGGGGCTGTTGCAGGTCTGGCAGGAGGGGTAGTCTTTGGTGGTAGCGGCGGCCATCACTGTGCCTGACCAGGGAAAGGAGGGGACAACAAACGTCACAACAGATAGACACACGAACATGCTCAAAACAGGAAGGGCGTCACACGGGCCCAGCCTCACAAACCTGATCTGGCGGCCACAGTCAGCACACATAGGTATCCTGGTGCTGTTCGAGGGGTTCATCACTCCGCGGCCACGGCGAGGGGCGGGTTTTTGCCCGCTGGTTTGGGCCACGCCCTTCATGGCACCACCACCCAGATTGGGCAGACCCGTAGGCTTAGGCAATACTGGAGCAGGGCCTGTGGGAGCAGGGGGCTTGGGGGCTGCAGGTTTTGGCACTGGTGCAAATGCTGCGGCTGGAGGCTTGGGAGCTGGAGCCAGGTTAGAGTTAACGATAGGAACAGAAGCCGGGGGAGGAATAGGAGCAGAAGCAAGCACCGAGGGAGCTCCCGGGGCAGGGCCACTCTTTTGGAAGGTTGCCTTGGGAGCTGCCACGGGCTTGAATCCAGGGATAGCATTAGGGCCAGCGGGTTTAGCGGCGGGCGTAACCGTCGGCAGAGGTACCTTGCTCGCTTCAGGAAGCTTGCATGCAGGGGCAGGAGTAGGGATAGGGGCAGGGACAGGTGCAGGGGCAGGAGCAGGGGCAGGGGCGGGTGCAGGTGCAGGTGCAGGGGCAGGAGCCGGTGCAGGGGCAGGGGCGGATGCGGGTGCGGGTGCGGGTGCGGGTGCAGAAGCATAAGCAGCGAGGGGGTGGGCTTTGGGATCAGCGGAAGGCTGGGCGGCGGAGGAGGGGGAGGCCTGTATGACTATGCTATCGTAATCTTTGGGAGGTGGAGGAGTGGGCAGGAGGGGAGGTCTCTTAGGAAGAGGACCAGCCATTTTCTTGGGTTTAGGAACATTAACTGGTGCACCCGCAGGCGCCCAAGACGGGGTGCGGGCCCCCTCCTCCCCCGTCTCCACCTTTTTGGGCGGCGGCCACAAGAACGGTCCACCTGAACCCCGTGAAGTGTAATGAGGGACCAGTGACACACACACACACACACACACACACACACACACACACACACACACACACACACACACACACACACACACACACACACACACACACACACAATTGCACGCACACACATCCATACGGGAAGTGTAGTAATGTCAATGAATTAATTATGCGCCCAAGAAGAAGAAGAAGAAGAGAGAGAGAGAGAGAGAGAGAGAGAGAGAGAGAGAGAGAGAGAGAGAGAGAGAGAGAGAGAATGGGCGATAAGTGCAGTAGTAGCAGGTCAAGTTAGATTTCAACATTATGATGTGTAGCCGGTGGCGGTGTTGAAGGAATATGTTCGATTTGTGGATGTGAATAGTTGCGGTATGACATATATAAACACATTCATACATACACACATACATTAATGGTACAACCAATTACAAATCATATAAATCAAGGTGAGAAAAATGAGAAAAATGAAAGATGATGTATCAGGAGTGAGGTGGCGATGACGGAAAACAACAACAACAACAACAACAACAACAACAATGGCGTCCCCCGGGGAATCAGCATGTGTTTGTTATGTGTAATGTTGGATGAAGCGAGAGTCAAAGGGATGCGAAGCCGAGGAAGGAGGAGGAGGAGGAGGAGGAGGAGGAGGAGGAGGAGGAGGAGGAGGAGGAGGAGGAGGAAAAGGAGGAGGGCGAGGTCGACGAGGAGGTAGAGGAGGAGGAGGCGGAATTATGGAAGAAAAAGGAGAGGGGAAGGACCGTACCAGACAGAAAAAAAAAAAAAAAAGAGGGACGGGGGGAAAAGAAGAAATTCCCAATTAATAACCCTCCCAAGAGGGGCGGGATAGTCATGGTTTACAGGGGGACTTTACAAGTGACTTTATGACTTCTTACTTCTAGGCAGTCCACGTCAAAACCAAGCAGCATGTGGCCACATCCTACCTCCCCCCTCCCCGCTCCCGCCCTCCCATCCTCACAAGCCGTGACAACTCACATGCACTTACTTTTAACAAATGGACCACCAGATTCTCTTGTTATTCAATTTCAAGCCGAGACAAAAAGTATTAATTATTTAATTGGAAAAAAGCAAAAAAGTGCTTTATTTAACCAAAAAAAGAGGAATTCCTCCGTCCAAAAAAAAGACGTCTGGTAGACTCCCTCTATGAGGTCCATGCAACAGCCAAAAGGAAGAAAAACGAGTTATGAGGCTCCAGACACAGACAGACAGACAGACAGACAGACGCAGATACTGGAGTGGTTAGGCAAGCAGTGGGGTTAGTGTGTTAGTGTACGAGCAGGGAGCACTGTGGGTGTGTCACGTGCAGTCTGGATGAGGGTGGGGTGGGTGGAGGCACACCCGAGGACGTGGGTTAGTCAGCTCCAGCGGCAGCTCCAGCACCTGAAGCAGCGGCACAGGAACGCCAGTGCTTGCTTGTGGCAGTAGCGGCGTGCGGGCTTTCATGCCGCCACTATGACAGGGTGGTGGTGGTGGTGGTGGTGGTGGTGGTGATGGCGATGGTGGCGATAGGCGCTCATCTCAACACCACGGCACCACACGCCACCACTCACGTACTCACTCACACACACGCACACTCACATGCACACTGGGATCATCGAGAGGTATTAAGATATACACCTTGCAACGTTCAGACCTCGTGAGCCCTGGGCCGGTGACCCATTACTTAGTGCTCGTAAGAATACATGGACAGTAAGCAATGGGTCACACTTCTCAGGGAAGCGCAAGTCCTTGAGCCCGGAATAAGAGGCCACAAACAAGCACACGCGGCACACTGCTACCAGAAACACACCAGTCACAAGTCAAAGGTACCGTCCTGCACAAGCTCCGTCATTCACCGAGACAGGTCAATCCAGCTTCTCTCTTACTGATCCCGTCTCGGTCAATCCAGCTTCTCTCTTACTGATCCCTTCAAGTGGTTCTCAACAGCATTGCCTAATCTCACTTTCCTCTCCGGCTTTACAGGAGGTTTGTTCTTATTTCTAAAGGGAACGTGCACATCCAGAGCTCAAAACGCCTAAAAAATAGCCTAAATGTAAAAAAGTAGCTTTGCATTCATATAGCATTCCCCAGAACCATGCACGTAAAAAGCATAGTTGTCGCATGTCCTCGTCCTTGTCTTATCGTGAGCTGTCAAGTGTTCTCGTCCCTTTAGCCTACACAGATGCCTAGCGTGACGCCACAAAGTACATCCCCCTCTTGGCACGGGGAGGGAGACGGAGGCCACAACACTGCCAGCTCGCCTAAACAAGACGCACAAGAAAGGATGAACCACTATTTTAGAAACTGTAAAGGAGCTTCACCTTGATATCGAAACTCATAGAGAGCAGCTGGATTCACTTCTATCGGGATCAGCACACTAAGACACTAAATCAGTAGGTCTATGTCGAATCCCCCTATTGGGTACGAGTTTAGCTAAGCACGAGGCGATACGAGACAGATATATTTACTACCGTGCGCTGAGATCACGCATGTAATGTAGGAGTGAGACTATCGCTCGACGGAAGACGTGCACTATGTAGGCAGGCACGCGGATGCACACATTACTATCACGTAGAACACGAATACGTCCAAGACATGTACAGTCGATGCCACATTCGTCAGCAGACACTCATGTGCTAAACGAATACATGCAAAATGAAGCTAAACGTATAAAAAAAAGGGCCCACCAGATTGATTGATTGATGTCTAATGAAAACTTACAGATTAAAGCAAGGGAAATTATTCATTCGTATATAATCAGTTTACAGATGAACTTAACAAAATAAACGAAGAAAGAAGGCCATCAAATACACTAAGTCATCACCTAGCGAAGAAAATGTCAACAGTCTCTTATGATGGATGTCTAAGAGAAACTTGCATAACCTACACTTCATTATTTATACCAGAAAAAAAAATATATATATAAAGGTAGGCAAAGTTTACGGTGTGCCTAATTAACGTGACTCTCATTCTCTGTTGAAATGAGGAACGTATTGGCTTTTCTCTCCAAAGGTCATGATTGATAGTGACCAGGTATTGACATGTAGGTAGAGGTGACTGTCTCCCTCTGCCATTCCTCTGTCATCTTAGAAAAAAAAGTGAGTCTACGTTATTTATTATTGATTTTTTTTTTTTTCGTCTCTTCTCTCAAGACATTGACACTTATGAAGGAGACTCCACAGGTCACCTTCAGAATTAATGCTATAGATACCGCTTCCGGAGCTCTCTCTCTCTCTCTCTCTCTCTCTCTCTCTCTCTCTCTCTCTCTCTCTCTCTCTCTCTCTCTCTCTCTCTCTCTCTCTCTCTCTCTCTCTCTCTCTCTCTCTCTCTCTCTCGTATTTATCAAATTGTGCAAATTCATCGATTTAGTTTTGTGTCATTGAAAAAATATTACGAGTATTCATCCCTTGAGCTTATTCGTGTGTGTGTGTGTGTGTGTGTGTGTGTGTGTGTGTGTGTGTGTGTGTGTGTGTGTGTGTGTGTGTGTGTGTGTGTGTTTATGTGTTTGTGGAGAGAGACTGAGGCGACCTATTAAGAAGCCCCTTTCTGTGTGTACAGACAGACACACACACACACACACACACACACACACACACACACACACACACACACACACACACACACACACACACACACACACACACACACACACAGCCATTAAAATAACCAAAATAACCACTAGTAAGGGTGCGTGATTTCCGACGTGAGAGTGGGGAAGGAGGGATGTGAGGGTGGGCGTGACGGATGGTTATTCCTGGTAGGGCAGCGCTGGCGGCGAGCCATGAGGAGGAGAAGAAGAAGAAGAAGAAGAAGAAGAAGAAGAAGAAGAAGAAGAAGAAGAAGAAGAAGAAGAAGAAGAAGAAGAAGAAGAAGAAGAAGAAGAAGAAGAAGAAGAAGAAGGAGGAGGAGGAGGAGGAGGAGGAGGAGGAGGAGGAGGAGGAGGAGGAGGAGGAGAAGAAGAAGAAGAAGAGACCGGCTATCCCCCACATCCCCACCACTTCATGCATGCCACACCCTCACACTACGCTCTCTTCATTTTTTTTTTCTTTAACTCAAGCGGTACTCGTACAAGAGACTAATGGAGGTAGGCCAAGGGATGGACTTCCTCGTGTCACTAGAGAGAGAGAGAGAGAGAGAGAGAGAGAGAGAGAGAGAGAGAGAGAGAGAGAGAGAGAGAGAGAGAGTCGGCGTACTTGGCGGCCGTGCAAACGTCTCGGCTAGGGAGGAAAAAAAAAAAAGTCCTCTACTTGATGTCAAAGGTTCGATGCTCCATTTGACGAGGTGGAGTTCTAGGTACGATAGGTAAATATAGGCCACTCTTGTCTGTCTCCTTTACATCCTCACCGGTAATGGTTTTCAGCGCCCGTGCTGCTAATTTACAAAGAATTTTCTACGCTACTTACAGTAATGCTGAGTATTGCTACTTAGACTGTAAAGTTAACGTAAGAAGAGTTTTTTGTCATGAAATCGACTTGCTTAGCGAAGTAGAGTAAGGGGAACGAGAATCCACAAGAAAATACTGATCCCTGCGTACGTTTAAGCTAAAGAAAAAAAAATACGTTATCTTCTGTTGAGCTCTCCATTGTGCGCATTCACGGGAGTACTTAAAACATCACTAATTAAACCTGGAAGTCACGTAGTAGCAAATGATTTGATTTATAACGGGAAAGGGGGACGCGTATCTCTATGAACATAAGCGGAATGTGCCAAGTTTTTATAGTGTTCCTCCGTGTGTTTAGTGGGTCACGAGGTAATGTTAAGGGGGGAGGGGGTCACACGCGACGCCGTCCTTGTCTTGCTAGTAACAGTCCTGAGTAAATACCTGGCCTGCGTCACACGAAGCCTCCGCGTCCACACCATGCATCGTGGCCACTACACCACCACTGACCTAATTAACCTACTCCTCACGCTAACACACTAATGCCCTCTGATACTCATTGTACTTGTTATCACTATGTAATGTCAATAATATCAATATCAATAATAACAATGGTAATAATAATAATAATAATAATAATAATAATAATAATAATAGTAATAATAATAATTGTGATAATAATAATAATAATAATAATAATAATAATAATAATAATAGTGATAATAATAATAATAATAATAATAATAATAATAATAATAATAATAATGGTAATAATGATAATTATAATGATAATAGTAATAATGATAAAACACTTGTAATAGTAATCACAATCATGACAATAATAATGATAATAATAATAATAATAATAATAATAATAATAATATCAATAATAACAATAAGAAGTATAGTAGTAATGATAATGCTAATAACATTTATAAATAAGAATAGTTATGATGCTATCACTAATAATGGCAACAATAATATGATAAATATTTAAATAGTCAAATATAAACAAAACTAGAATATCTCCATTGCCTAACTTAAGAACAAATCATAAGGAGCCGAGGTGAGAGTGCCGCCTGGCGCCTGGGAGGGGCAAGAGTGAGTGGCGAGGTAGGTGTGAAGCACCGACACAAGCACGTCCTCCCACTTCGGCCCCTCACGAACACACTGGTACAGTACCTTTCTTGGGAATGTGCGACCTCACATCCACGCCTCCAGCAGGAGCACCGAATGGTGCCGGCTGGGGCGCAGGGGCCGCCGGAGCCTTGACTGGGGAGAAGGTGGGTGGAGGGGCCGCCATGGGCGCTGCGGGGACCTGGATAGGGGCAGGGGCAGGAGCAGGGATCGGCGCCGGCTGCAACGTTGAGAGAAGACATTAGTCTAAAGCACTGCAAGGCCTGTTTGCCGGGGTGGCCACCCCGCGCCGGACATGGGCGGCGGGGGAGGCCGCCCCTCCTCTATATCACTGGAACCGTGATTGTCGTGCCGCCACACACTAACAAGCACCGTGGCCTTCGTTCCACGGACAGGCAACAAACTAATCAGATATCTAGTAACAAGAAAGAGGGAGGGTTACTCTGTGGGCGGCGAGTGACTGGACGCTGAGCTATGGTGGACTGAGCACTTGGCTCATCCACTATCATGCGCGGGGTAGCATGCGCCACTGTACCTCCTTTTGTGGGGCGGGGATGGGTTGCGGGGCCGTCACCTCAGGCGCCCCTACTGATACCTCTGTTACTGGGACTGATGTCTCCTCAGGTGCTCTTGACGGTTCTGGTTCACTCGCTGGTGCCACGGGTTCTGGAGCCGCCTCAGGCTCGGGCACGACAGACTCTGAGGGTGGCGGAGCTTCCGGTTCCGGAGCAACAACAGTTTCAGGAGCCAAAAGAGGCGCTGCCTCGGCTACTTCAGTTATCTCAGGTTCTGGTTCCACTTGGGGTTCTGGCGCCACTTTAGGTTCTTGTACAGCCTCAGGAGCTGCTAGTTCAAGCTCAGGAGAAGCTGTTCCGTTAACCAATGGTTCAGGTTGTGGCTCTGGTATAGCCTCTGTGGTCTGAGGTTCAGATACTAGATCAGTAGGAGGGGCTTCAGCTTCAGATGGCAGCGCTGGCTCTTCAGAAGAGAGTGGTTCCGGAACTGGGGCCTGCAAGGAGCAGCGGGGAGGTGCTTGGGGGACGGAGCCCGACACAAAACTCTAACAACAATAACAACTACACGTGCACGAGGGAGGGCTGATACATACCTTACAGGGACCCCCCACACACACACTACACTCGCCAACACGTGATGCAACACCTGCCTGGTGTATTTTAGGATGCAACCAAAGCCCATTCGTACAAGTATGACCACATCCACAAACCGCACCTACTGTTGTGTGAAGCAGAGAGGAACAGTGTGTTTGTGGCGCCTTAATGCGAGGCCGTCACGGACATGCTCCGTGAAACTGACGAATTAAAGGTATACTAAATATGGCACACTGACCGTAGCCTTGGCTAGCCTATCCCTCCCACTCTCTCTCTCTCTCTCTCTCTCTCTCTCTCTCTCTCTCTCTCTCTCTCTCTCTCTCTCTCTCTCTCTCTCTCTCTCTCTCTCTCTCTCTCTCTCTCTCTCTCTCTCTCTCTCTCTCTCTCTCTCTCTCTCTCTCTCTCTCTCTCTCTCTCTCTCTCTCTCTCTCTCTCTCTCTCTCTCTCTCTCTCTCTCTCTCTCTCTCTCTCTCTCTCTCTCTCTCTCTCTCTCTCTCGGTATACACAGTAGGGGTCCTAGCCCCATGACATGCACGTCAAGCTTTGCCAGATTTCGTGAGTGGTGTGCAAGGCATGCTGGTGTTCTAATGATCCTCTACCTCAAGGCGTACTATTTTACTGCATGCCTGCCAGCTGAGGGATTGTTGTCTCTGAGGTGGATTTATGTACAAACTGCGTGCCAGCTGAGGGATAGTGGCTTGCAGAGAGGTAGGGGCCGTGGCCTTGCGTGCACAGCGGTAGAGAGGTACGCTCCCCTGGCGGCCACACCCGCTGCAACCTAACTTTAGTGCCATCTCGCGTAACTGCTGGGACTAACCCTTGCCATGCTGACGCTAGTCACGGGGCAGCGGGGCTGTCCAGCAGCGCGGCGGTGATGGGAGGGGCGCACGGACTGTGGCTGACCAGGGGGGTGTACTCATAACCAACTATACCTCGGGCGCAGGCTCCGGTTCGGGCTCTGGCTCTGGCTGAAATATGGGTTCCTGCAGGACCTCGATGGGTGCCGGGGCAATCTCCACCTCTGGCTCAGGGGCCGGGACCGGGGCCGGGACCGGGGCCGGGGCCAGGGCCGGGGCCAGGACAGGGGCCGGAGCCAGGACCGGGGCCTCGGCCTCGGCTGGAGTCATGACTGGCGGGGGTGTGGGTGGGGCCACGACGGGCTGCAAGTGTCAGAGGCGACCCAGTAAGTAGCCTCGCTGAGCCGCCTCCGATGAGGGACTGGAGTCCTCAAGGCACCTTCACTCTGTCCATCACGGGGCACTTGCCGATGCCTGGGGCTGGGGGACAGCACTGGGTGTGTCCGCCTCGCTACCGTACCCTAGACAAGTGTCCCGCGGTGTCGGAGCGGAGCGGTGCCCGGGGCCGTCCAGAACCCTCATTGGCGAACATAACATAGCAGTTTGAGAGCAAAAAATTAAGCAAATAATATATAATGGTGAAAAGTTAGAAATGACGTGTAAAAGAAGGATTAGAGATAGAAAACATTAACATAAAAGGAAAAAAAGCGTTAAATAAACATAAAGGGGAAGCAGAGACTAAGCAGAGGAACATGACCATCCTCCTGATCGGGTTACGTGGCCATTCACAGCCCGGATTGTGTTAACGTGTCACTTATCTAGGCAGTTTCTGTCACTAAGAGGCGAAATGAATTAGAGTCACGCGATGATCTAAGATCTATGAGTAATGCACCAGAAACTACGTAGATAACCTCATTCTGGATGCCGGCCTTGTCCAGTGCCAGAAGAGATTTCAAGCCAAGCTAAACATGCTTGTGCTCCCTCCCTTCTCTTCACGAGACTGTCCCCTCCCGACGCGCAGACAGGCTGAGTCCATGTTCTAGTGAATCTCCACATGCATGCATCCCTGTGTCAGCTGGGCGCCATCAACCCGTGCTGCACGCGCTGCTGCATGCAGGACTTGACCACGAGCAAGCGGCGGAAGTCCACCTAAAACCCACGTCGCTCAGACATGCATGTTGACACCACAGTCATGCCCGCCACAGGCACAGTCCTTCGGGCCGGCACGAAAATAGGGAAGATGCATGATAACATAAATGGGAAGCAGCGAGGGAAAGGAAGGACATGAGTGGAAAGCGAGTGAGGTGTAGCTAGATGACTGACTCCCCAGGCAGCGGCATACAAACAGGCCAGGCAGGCAACGTGACGCAGTACCTCGGGCTCGGCAGGCACTGGTTCAGGTTCAGGGGCCTCCACCTCTACGGGCTGAGGCGGTAGGACGGGCTCGGGCGCAGGGGGTGGTGGGAGTTCTGGTTCAGCCACCACGGGCTCAGGCTGTAAGAGACACGTGAGTGCGGCTGATATCGGAAGGTGTGCGGTGACTTGCTAGTCCTGAGCTGTCTTGATTGACCTCTACCCCACCCACGCCTCTGCCTTACACGGGCCGGGCCGTGATGGGCGGGCCGGGCCAGGGCAGGTCCGCTCAACTACAGGAGGTTGTCACATAAAACATACTTACATGGCTCTTGTCTTACACGATGCCCATGGATGCCACTGGACACCATGGTAAAGGGATATTTTATTATTATTATTATTATTATTATTATTATTATTGTAAATCCACCATAGTATAACAGCAAAACTTACCATTCAGAGTTAAACAAATTAACGTCATGCAATTTGAACGCCTATAATGTGTGTGTGTGTGTGTGTGTGTGTGTGTGTGTGTGTGTGTGTGTGTGTGTGTGTGTGTGTGTGTGTGTGTGTAGGTGTGTGTGCTTGACGAAAAACTGCCTTACCTATCAACGCCTCTCTATTAACAGACGATCATGATAACTTGCGCCTTCCTACACATGCATCCCCTTATATCAGACAAACCTGCTAACTAACCCTGCCATAGAGTAAGACAAAACTACGCATATTTTACAAAGAATTTTGAAGAAGTCGATAATGTTATGTCTCAAAACTTTACATCATATATTCACTTATTCCTTATGCTTGTCTAATTTATATCCTGAAATCTTTCCGTTCACAAAATATATCTAATGTCAGTTACCAATTTCAATATTTCAAGCCGAGTGGTCTCCAAGCGCACGGGTTCGAATCCTGTCCACGGTCCGGATGTAGGTTAGGGTTCCTCACTCGGGGCGACGGTTTCTTAGCGGGTGGGCTTTGAGATAGGAGGTACCCCAAAAAGTATCCCCTTTAGCCCATAAATTCCCGTGAAAAGCCTACATGGTATAAAAAAAGCGCACCAGAATTTAGGATTCGTCCCTCAAACACCTTCTCACCTGTCACGCCCATTAGAACTACGAATAATAGATGCCATATTTCAGCAAATCAACATGGACTATCCTATTTCCTGAAGTCTGTGGCGATACGCATTGTCCATATTCCAATAAATGTGTAGAGAACGTTTGCCGCATCTCATAAAACTCTAGGGAAAACGGGTGCCAGGTTTCACTAAGTCTACGGCGAACTTATCACATTTCACTCAATCTATACGTGCCTTCTAGATCTTTATACCTTGGCTAGAAGATTCATTTAGCTAGTATGTCTTTATTTATTTTTTTGTATATCATGTGGCTCGTCTGTTTGTTATCGAGGTTACATTATTACTATTGTTCCAGCTTTTGATTGTAATTTGACTGTAGTGTGTAATGTGAACAACCTGCGCGTGTGTGTGTGTGTGTGTGTGTGTGTGTGTGTGTGTGTGTGTGTGTGTGTGTGTGCACGTACGATTATAAAAGTTAAGTATAAATTGTTACGTTAGCGAAAAACCAACCCATTAACCTCGGAGAGCGTTAGTGTGGCGTTTAGGTGGTTTGTATACCAAAAGGAACGGCGCATAAACACTTCCACCCACCCACCCACCCACCCACCCACACACACACACACACACACACACACACACACACACACACACACACACACACACACACACACACACTCACTCACTTCCTCTTCATTCTTGACTGACTCACTTCCTCTTCATTCTTGACTGACTATCTCTCTCATCGTCTCTCTTCTTCTATACCTTCCGTTGACTCCTTTCTACTTCTCAAATGGAACCCATCTCTCTCTCTCTCTCTCTCTCTCTCTCTCTCTCTCTCTCTCTCTCTCTCTCTCTCTCTCTCTCTATTCATCCCATATAACAGAAAAAACAAGCTGAAAATAACTCAAGCGGAACACCGAGTAACTACAAAGGCACTCCGGCAAAGTAAGAGGAGGCTGGCTGGAAAACTGGGCGCGTTAGGGGACATGGCTGAGGGGATTGGTGTGTGGGGCGTGTGTACCTTCGGCCGAGCTATCGGGGTGAACTTGGGCATGGGTGCTGGGGCTGGTGCCGGGGCCGAGGGCATCATCCTCATTCCGCCCACTGGACGCTTGTAGGGCTGTCAGGGGAATGGCGATGGGGAAAGTGTGTGTTTTAACTGGTGTATCTCCTCTACTAGTGGCTGAACCTGTGGCTGGTGTGTTTTTGTTAACTGGGTGCAAGACGGGATGTTAATTTTGGGTCATTCGCTAGTTGTTAGTGGTGGAAAAATGTGTCCTTCTTCTGGGAGGTGGTGTGTTGTATTCCTCAGATTTATCAAGTGCTTCTATCTGTGTGCTTTTACTACACTACTACTCTCTAGAACTCTCACTGGGTTTCTGTGAGGGCTGACGGGTATTGTTCTTGTGTTATGTTAAGAATAAAAATACAAAAGATAATAAGGGAAGCTGTAAGAAGTCGTCAGGTCTACACATCCCTGTATAAAACATGCCCTCCCATATCCACCTATCATTACCATCCACAGCTTTGTCTAGTCTTCTTTTAAAGATCCCCAATCACTCAGTGCAATGACCTGATTACTAAACAATATATTCTGATGATTTTCCTTGTTTGTACTTACAGAATTACTACTACTACTACTACTACTACTACTACTACTACTGCTACTGCTGCTGCTGCTGCTACACTCACACTCCTCTGCTGGTGTTAGTGGTGCAAAATAAGCAAATCGTCTGTATATACTAAAAAAAAGTGACATTATTCTACTTCACCATCATCTACTGTCCTTTCCGGCTTGAGTCTCCGTTAGTATTACTGCTTCTATGTGGATCACTGGTAATAGATTTGTTGGGGTTGTTATCATTGCCTTTCTTTGGTGTTTCAATGTTCTTTCTTGCTTCTGTGCTGTTATTACTACTCCTGCTCCTACTTCTGCTACCACTGCTACTACTACTATTATTACTGCTTATTGTCACTGCCTGCTGCTGCGATTTTGTCTACTGCAACAATTGGATTGAGTTTAAGGGGAGGGAGTGAAATGTACATGGTCGTGTACTTAAAAAAGGAAGGAACTTAAGTTTTTTTGAAGGGTAAACTAATGAAATTTTTTAGTGTCTTAGCTGTCTGTTCTCTCTCTCTCTCTCTCTCTCTCTCTCTCTCTCTCTCTCTCTCTCTCTTTCCTCCGATAGTTCCATCAGCACATGTTCATCGTTTCCTCAATTTACACACACACACACACACACACACACACACACACACACACACACACACACACACACACACACACACACACACACACACACACACTATCAACCTTCACAAAACTCCACTTTTTAAGAAACGAAACAAAAAGAAGCCGAAAAAAACTCAGGAGAAACACCAAAGAAGTTACAAATCAAGACACTCCGGCAAGGGTGAGGAGGGGGAGGGGGGGTTGAGGAGGGTTGGGAAATGGGGCATCTTAAGGACATGGTTGCGAGGTTTGGTGTGGGGCGTGTGTACCTTCGGCGGGGCTATCGGGGTGAACTTGGGCATGGGTGCTGGGGCTGGTGCCGGGGCCGAGGGCATCATCCTGATACCGCCTGCAGGAGGCTTGTAGGGCTGTCAGGGAATGGTGAGGGGGAGAGTGTGTATTTTGCATTGTTACGCCTCTACTGTGGATGTACCTGTGGCTGACTGGACGCTACAACCATTACTTGACCTTCATTCCGCTGCTGGGGTTAGTGGTACATATGTCTCGAGTATTAATGCAGCAGAAATCCACCTCTAACAAAGTGATCAGGCTTGTACTTAGCTCATATATAACAAGTGGTTAGTGTATCCTGCATCACTTATTGGATTGGTACATATGATTTGCAGGAACTGTGAGGCTTAAAAGAATCAGGTGAAGGGGAGGTTTTACATTGGTGAATAGAATAACTGATTTTTTCTCTCTTGTCAACGTTATGGTGGATTCCTTTTACCTGCAATACACTACAGAGTTGATAATGATAACTTTAGGGAAAGGTTTAATGCTATCTAAGTGCTCGACATTGCTACCATTTACTTCCTGTGAGAGGTTGAATAATGTTCTATCATGGGGAAAAGGTTAGCATACGAGTACTAGGTTCATTTCTCCCAGGTGCTCGTTGCTTCAGTGCTGGGTGCTACCTCGTTACTTTCTATCCACTAGTGCAATAATGCTACGGTGGAACACAGAGTAATGCTATATGGGGAAGGTTCAGGTGACGGGTTCCCTATATCTAAGTGTTCGTTGGTTCTGATGTGTGTGCTTCAGTGTGTGGTGTGGTGAGGGGCTTGTTGTTGTGGTTACTTAACATCTGGCGGCATATACCGTGCACATTCACTACCCAGCATACCCCGTGCACATTCCGTATACCCGGTAAATCCCGTGCACATTCAAGATCCAGCATATCCCGTGCACACTCAAGATCCAGCATATCCCGTGCACACTCAATACCTAGCATATCCCGTGCACGTGCACCATTCAGGGTTAAGGCTGCTTGCTGTCTCCACCACCACTACTACTACTGCTACCTGTTAATCAAAGGTGGTGGAGAGGACACATATCCACCAGGTGTTACTGCACGGAGTGGCATGACACCTCTCCATTCAGAATCGTAATGCATTTTGTTACCTCATGAATACATTGCACGGCATACAACACCTTCATTCTCAACAACTGTGCGTATTAAAGGTGTTATTACTTCATAGATCACTTACAGCGTAACACAACACACTTCCGTTCCAACTACTCATTCTGCATGATTGCTTAGAGAAGGAGGTTAACTTTGTTGTCAACTTAGATGATATGACATTCTTCTCATTACTACCCTATCCATATTAAAGTGTTACTTTACTGACGCACTTGCCACAGTCCATCTCACAAGACAGTCTGAACTCGTCCCTATATACACGAGAACTGGAAACTCCTGACTGGCCTGTACTCTTATTATAAAGTAAACTTGAGGCAGTACTTACAGCAGCGGCCTTCACCGCGGAGGCAGGCAGGGCTCCCGAAGGTGTAGGGCCGCCTCTGTCAGGGAGAAAGTTATAAGTTTTGTTACTGAAAAGAAATGAAGGTAAAATCAAGTAACTGATTAGATTTCCACGTTGTCAGATGTTACATAAGGTGTTGCAGTGTATCCAGTGTTACTTCCAATACCTTGATCTGACAACGGTAATTTGTCCTTTTATGGTATGAAAATATATATAATGCAATATACACACATCTTCAAAGGCCAATAGGAATTACATGTATGCATTCGGTGATCAATAATTTATCTTTCCTTAGTTAGTGGCGGAAAAAAAATTATTGTTTAACCTCTTCAGTACTGGAACGCATTTTTACTACGAGTTTTAGGTATGATTAGACGATTTTATATACATTAGGAAGGGTCTATAGAGGCCATCACTATTTTAATCTCCCACATAAGTTTCTGAAGCTGTATGAAATCGCCAAAGAGTAAGCAAAATAAATATGAAAACACGTCCTGGTACTGAAGGGGTTAATGGATGTCCAAGCAGACTAACTACTTGATAATGCCGTTTTGTTCCTACAGTAAAGGATAAAATTGAACTCACGGCTTGACGATGACCGGCTCCATGTTGGGTGCGGGCGGGTGGTGGCGGGCGGCCTGCTTGGCGTGCACGTCACAGTACAGCTTCTCGTTGATGTTGTAGTAGCCTGGAACACAAACACGATTAACGCTCGCAGTCACATCTTCCCACAATCGGTCAATCTAGTCTACATTACGGGGCCTTTCTTTTACCTGCACCTCCATCGATGACTGGAAAGCAATGAAGTTTGGTAACTTCCCTGAAATACTTTAGGGACCTAGACACGTGTACGCCTCTAACTGAGTCGTGTTAAGTGTCGCGTTGTGTTGAGCTGGACGAACAGACGGGAAGGGAACTACTATGGGTGGAAGAGGAAGAAAGGAAAGAAGGAAGGAAAAACAAATGAAGGACAGTCATTTACCTAGACTGCGGAAGAAGAAAGGAGGAAAGAAGAAAGAGACAGTAACAGAGAAGAGCGAGGAGGAGTAACACTTACCGACATTCTTGAGGGAGGAGCCGCACGTGGCGCACTTGAAGCAGTCAGCGTGCAGACTCTTATTCTTTACGCGCACGAACACTCCGCTGAAACACACACAGTCGTGCCGTCAGTCAGGTGGTGCGTCTTCTTTCATCCACCTTCACCCTCCCACCCAGTACCCCATGCAACCTTCACCCGCGGATATCAAGCTCGAGTCATCACCCTCCAAGTGCTCGCCGAAAACACGCAGTCACTCTCCTCTGAGTCGCAGTGCTTGCCCAGTTAGCAGTCACCGGCCTGTGAATCACCCACTGAACCTCTTAATCGCTTGACATTGATCACACAAGAGACGCAGTGCTTTCCCAGACTTCGCAACCGTCAGCCTCCGAGATACTCAATACAAGTCTTCAATTAGCCTCTAATCTAAAAAGACGCAACACTCACCGTAATTCACTTAAACCTGTTTGAACACCTTATACCACTGAAGGCTGTGTTGCATTGACTCTTATCCCCACAACTGTCTTTACTAATACCCATTCTTGCCTCCATGTCATGCTGAACTGACACTGAGCACGACAGAACCAGATTTGCAATTCTATTATCTGCCTCATCCGCGATAGCCGTGTTCCTCTCTCCAGATCTTGGTCGTCTGCTTATAGCTGAGACCGGTGAGGTATGTAGGTGCTGAGAAGTCGAATAGTTAAGTAAACTGAAGGCAGCCTCCTGAATTCCTGATATGCGTTGCGCGCGAGGAGCTAACGGATCGAACCAGCCGAATCTAATAAGTTTTCTTTTGATATTGTCCCTCTTGCAGCTTCACCACTCGAGTATCGATTGGACGGCTGACCGCAAGTAGATGTAGTTAAATTACTGTTTTAATGACCCTTAGTCTTGATCGCAACAAAACCGATTCGCTCTTCTTTATTTGAAAAACATATTCTTTATATCAAATAAAGATTTATTGACATGTGAATTAATGATAATCACTGTTCAATGAATGACGTGTGGGACAGTGCCACCGTGTTGGCAGTGAACGTTTCCTGCGTCATTGTTCCCCGGCGTGGACGATGCTCTACTCCAGAAGCTTCAGAAGTGATCCTCTCACCACCAGAAAAGTTTGCTTTTTTTTCCCTCCTTTCATTCCGGCAAGTAGTTCGTGTGTTTTCCTTTCAAAGGTGAAGTTTTCACCATACAATTTATCTCACTAGGCCTTATTGCTAATAAGACTCGCGAGGTGTAATGGGAAAGCGATGGGAAATTATGTGCAAGCTAAAGATTGTCACTCAATGTGGCATATCTGGAAGATATGCACAAGGCCACAGTGATGCCGTCCTGACCGAGGCAACTCAAGAGATCAAGCCGTCTCCTTACTCTGCTATAATCGCTCCCTCTACGCTGACGCATAACCCAGTCTCTAACACTGGGCTGGGCAGCACCTGCGTGACGCCACACATGGTACGGTCACTGGGTTAGGTGAGCGGGATGGGTGGTTGGTGACACGTCCTCATTCAGAAGAACAATGCTTTGTAAAGTAATGACCTTCATTGTATGCAGATCGAAAATAGACACTACGAGAAGTAGCATGCGTAGAGTGACTCAGGCTGCTACGTTCAGAGAAGCTCGAGTGACAGAATCAGACTTTACTGAGGAAGTACTTGGGATGAGCGAAGGTTGAGTCAAGTGGCCACTAAAGGCTGACAGAGTGATTTGCCCTTTGAGTTATTAACTTCTCAAGTAAATAAGATGGACATTGAGAGATAAAATTGACCAAAAATCAAGTCCTTTAACAATGAGAAAACTCTGTATTGGCATTTAACAAGAATTTACATGAATACTTGTGGGAATAATTATATATGGATTAGGTCAGGATATTATTTTAGTGATAATTTAATCGGAAACAATTATATATATATATATATATATATATATATATATATATATATATATATATATATATATATATATATATATATATATATATATATGGTAATTATATTTGGGAATTAACGAAAGGGCAAGTGACAAGAGGAAGTGAGTAAGAGTTGGTGAATTGATTTACCAGGCTGGCAGGGCACGTGTGATAAGGACAGTGACATCCTTGTCGAAGGAGCAAGCGAGTGGTGAGTAAGCAACGCATTGCTCGTCAGCGGTGAAGCATTGCCAGAAGCGACAGAGGGAAGCAGTAGACGAATTAGAGAGTTACCGCGCTGCTACAGGCAGGGAGCAACAGATGCAGAGCTAACGGAAGGATGCTCAACAAAGGAAAAGCCGTTTAGTGCAATCCAAATTTAACAAATTATCGAACATAATCTTTACTTATTAGCAGCATGAGCGAGCTGTCAGACGGTTATGCTACAAAGCCTGGGCTGGAGAGGTGCGGCTGCCACCCCCGATGCCCCTTCCCCCCCTGGGACGGAGCGCCGGGGGCGGGAACACGCCGGGTGCACGTATAGCAGGGCTGCGGGAGGCCAGCACCCCGCACCAGTACTCACGTAATGGGCCGTTCACATTCGGAACACTTGGTGGCTTGTGAGGGGCTAGGCTCTCCCGGGGCCCGCACCTTGGTCTCCGGGGCACGCACGCTGCGGAAGCCTGTAGCGGGCCCGGCGCTACCCGCGGGGCTGTCTGTGCCCGGGATAAAGGAACCCATTACTACCCACTACCGAGAGCAACACAAGCCTCGCTCCCGCCGCCCACATCCCTCCAACCAACACACAGTTAGGAGGTGTTACTGGCGGCCGTCAGCGGCATCTGGTGAGTGGAGTTAGTGGTAGGGCGAGGCGACGGGGGCAGGCGCCCTTCTGTTACCGAGTCATACTTACACTATCAGTCTACCACACTCTGAACAAATGTTTTCGCCGGGCTTCAGCTGCGTCTTGGTGGTGGTCGCATTGGCTGCGGCGGCCGCTGGAAAGGGCTGAGCCACAGAAGGGGAAGAGGGGGAGGGGACCGCTGTTGGGAACACAGTCACACGAGCACCAGGTCAAGACGAGGCCGGGAAGGTGTGGCCAAGCTACTATATACAACAGCCACAGGCGTGGTGGGAGTGAAGGATTTGAGGGGACTTTGTACAGAAACAAGTGACAGGGTTACGGGAATCAACAGCCAAGGGGATTAGTTTGTATATTGTCAGTATAACGTCATGATATGAGACAAAAGGGATCCTGAAAGAGAACTATTAGTCATGTTGTGTGAGATGGCTATCTACAATCGTCAGTGTTTTCTGACCTAGTTGGTGGCCTCAGACTATCACTGGCCATGCTTAGCTATCCTGCCGCTACGCCCATCCAGTGTGAAGCATCCTATTCTCTATAATGCCCTGGCTAGGGGGAGTTGGTTACTACCGCCTTGCAGAGCCCATGCAGGACACACGGCAACGTGCGCCGTGCTCTCACCACCGCTGCAAGAAAGCTTTATTCTATTGAAACACTGAAAGGTGTCAGTTGGAGAAGAATGGCTTTTGTTGGTGGTGTGAGGCAGACACCGCGTGTGTCCTGCGTGGGCGACCTGCTGAACTAAGGGGCGTCCTTCTGTGCCAGCCACCCGCTGCGTCACCGCTGTAGCGGCTGTGGCGGGGCTACGTGGTGCTACGCTGCTCCTACCCTATACACAAGAGATATACGTGAAATGAGCAGGATTAGGTAGAATGTAAACATAAAATGCATAAAATAAGAAATAATCAAATGTCAGGAAAGAACTTCATGAAGTGCAGACACATGTTCACCAGCAAATACAGCATTACAGAACAGTACACCATACCAAGCCACATGCAAGCAGCAGTACCAGCAGCACCCCGTGCACCACCACCCCATGCAGCACACTTGCACACAGCACACCGGGCGGCGCCTACCACACCCACAAACTTCAACATGGCGGACGGACGTACACGTGACTTACTTACAGGCACGGCTACGACCACGTCCTCGGCCTGTTACTGACACACTAACTGTCGAGTGGCACCACCAGGAGAACCAAGGAACCACGGTCACAACTAACAATTCCTACTCAACCTTGTGTGTGTGTGTGTGTGTATATATATATATATATATATATATATATATATATATATATATATATATATATATATATATATATATATATATATATATATATATATATACACACACACACACATACATACATACAAGTTAACTGGTGTAAGACTAATGCTTGAGCTTTACACATGGCGAAGGAATAAATATTTTTATTGCACAGAGGTGACGCCATTAGGTGACTGTTTCCATGATGAAATGAAATTTACGGTGTTTAATTTGCGTGACGGGCGTCATGGTGAGTCACTCGACACGTGAAGGAAGCACAGTGATCCTACACTCAGCTGTGTTGTGGGGATCGAGCCCCGCAACACGCACCCCAGAGCTGCTGAGCTCATCGGTGGTGTTTTACATTCGAGATTGAACATTATGAAGGTGGTGTGGTGAGAGCCCTGGGCGCCCTCGGGAGGCGTGGCGCCGCTGTGTGGCCCCTGCTCGGCGATAGGAGGTAATAAGGCTACCAGGCTCCCCGCTACTCTATAGGCTGAGATGCGCTAAGGTGGCTCTACCATTCATCGTGCACTACACAACGCTAGTCTCCATGTTAACACTTCCATGGAACATACGTAATGGTCTCAGACAGTTCATAAATCACTTCCATATTAATTAACTCACAGTAGTAAATGATTTAAAGCAAGAAAATATAAAGCACATTATATTATCTGTTATTGTCATTATTGTTTTATTAACATATTTTCAGTAAGCTATTTATTCCATCAAACAGAGTATTGTATCAACCTGGGAGAACAGCGACTCTTACCTTGCAAACACCGCTTGTCCGGGACCCGAGGCTCACCCACCCACCCCTCCCTCTCTCCACTCCTCCGACCGTAAAGCCACTTTGAGGGGTCAGACGGTGATTAACAAAGGGCAACAACTGTCATGGGTGTAATCATAATGAACCAGGATAGCATTTACTGTATATACATATAAGGTGTATACTTAGTGCATTTGCCGGAAAGGGTAACATTGTTTTCACAACTTATGTACACAAGTCATTGGTTCTTGGTCCTTAGGTCAGAGGTTTTATGTTTTGTGTTTTCTTTTTTATCTTTTTTAACATTTGTTAAGGAACTGTCACATGAGTGTAACTTACAGGACAAAGACCCGCATTCAGAAACGCTTTGCTTTCTCACCACGACTATTTTCTAAGATCACAGACATGATTAACTGAGTTCTCGAGAGTGTTTCTCCTGTTCACAATTTATAATTTTTTAATGTCACTAGAACCGTAAAAAAGAAAGTCCATAGTAACCCGAATGATTTCAACTGGAGTCCTCTTTTGAAATAGTGGTGGTGAGGCACAAAAGCGTCACAAAACATAGATCTTTCACCCAACACAGTAGAGGACAACGACGTCACTCCCTCAGGAAACACACGCGTGACAGCACCACTGATATTCACCGCCTAGTTATATCTTCTGGGAGACGGACATTAAGGGAACTTTTATTCTCTCTTTTCAGTCCGGGGTGGAGGAGAGGTTAAGTGGCTAATTGGTACATGAGAGCCCGAGCCAAGGAGGGGAGCACAGGTGAGTCCACAAGAGTGTATTGTATCGTAATGGTTATTCATCAAGGTGACAAGATGCGTCCAGTTTATCATAACAAGCATTCATCATTCGTAGGTGTAGTCATTCGCGTAGTATGGATATTGTATAGTCACGGTCAAAGTCTGTTAACATGCCACACTCCTTGTCTTTGCGTTGAGGGTTTGATCGTCCATCTTGAGTCCTCGGACCTACTGACGATTCCCTTACAACATCTGACAACTGACAGACTCGAAACATCTTGGAGGACTCAAGATTTATGGCAAACACAAAACACAATGGAGGTGAGTGTGGCAGGTTGCTCATCCTTGACTGTAGTACCATCCTTCAGTCCATGCATGCACGTACCAAGAGTGACCGTGCACGTACTCCCGAACCTTTAGTTGTACGTTGTTGTGGTTGTGATGAGTTATGTGTACCAGCATCAGTCAATCATTCAATTCATCAATCAGAATGTGTCGTGCGGCAGTCTTGTCGTATGAATTAATCATGAGGAGATTTAGAAAAGAAAATGAACAAAAAAATCAATATCATTCATGCTTATCGAGCCATCATTCATAGTTATTGTGTGTACCGGATGCGTGGTGAGGAATGACTACCAAAGTGGTGTTTGGAATGCAAGTGAGGCAATTTTGCGTTAGTGTTGAGAGAGAACAATCGATCAGTGTGTGTCTCATTGGTCCTTCTGCTCCTCTCCTCGCCTCGCACAAAGCCATTGCTGTACAGTCTTTGTAATCACGTGGAATAAGAAAAAACTGCTTCATTACAACACGTGTCGCAGAATTAAGAACAAGAAATCCCAATGTATACTGGGACAGCAGCCAGTGACAGTCATTAAGAGCGAACAGCTTGAATTGTGAAGCAGTTTTTCCTTTATATCTTGAGCACAGGGCATGTTGCCAAAACCCAAATACAAAGTGAACTTAAAAAAAGGATAAAAAAATAATGTGAAAAAATGTCTACCAAATAGTAAGCCAAATACTTTAAATGATGGATCATGTTTGAGTGTGAGACAGAGATAGAGGCAGAGAGATGTACGTAGAGAAGTGCGTTAGTCGTGATGGCCCAGAGCAACCAGGCTGGAAGTGAGTGAGAGAACAATACGTGACAGTAATCATGATGACGATTTGTGTTAGGCTGTGGTTACACATGCAGCTCAAGTTACAGTGAAGATAAGTGTCGGTGTGATGAGGTTAGTCGTGGCTCTACGTTGTGCCCTGACCGCTGTGCACACCTAGACTCGTGTGTGTGTGTGTGTGTGTGTGTGTGTGTGTGTGTGTGTGTGTGTGTGTGTGTGTGTGTGTGTGTGTGCGTGCGTGCGTGCGTGCGTCTGTGTGTGTGTGTGTGTGTGTGTGTGTGTGTGTGTGTGTGTGTGTGTGTGTGTGTGTGTGTGTGTGTGTGTGTGTTTCACTGTTTGATCTGCTGCAGTCTCTGACGAGACAGCCAGACGTTACCCTACGGAACGAGCTCAGAGCTCATTATTTCCGATCTTCGGATAGGCCTGAGACCAGGCACACACCACACACCGGGACAACAAGGTCACAACTCCTCGATTTTGTGTGTGTGTGTGTGTGTATGTGTAAGTATGCTTGTTTGAATATACCTGTAGTCACTAAAGGGTGTACTCCTACCGCCCCTCCTCCGTCTCTAAACACCCCCCCCCAATTGATATATATATACTTATTACGTACATGTGTGTGTGTGTGTGTGTGTGTGTGTGTGTGTGTGTGTGTGTGTGTGTGTGTGTGTGTGTGTGTGTGTGTGTATGCGTGTGTGTGTGTTTATGTGTTTATGCTAGTACGGGTTCGTGTGAGGGAAGGTGCCTATTGTCCCCTTGTCCTCCCGCCCTCCTGTGCCTCCCTGTGGTGTTCCTACAGCTGAGGTGGCTTCCCGCGCCCCGGGGCACTTACCGTAGTCGTCTTCCGTGAGTGATTGCTGGAGGATCTTGAAGGAGTACCCTTGAGCAACATCCTTTTCAGGGCTTGCGTAGCTGGTAACCTCACCTTCAGGCTCCTTGACAGGGTTACTGTCCATCTCCTGCACCATGCGAAGCACGTCAGAAGTCTTGCCGTCGTAAGCGCGTTCGTTCTTCATGAAGTTGACTCTACTCGTACATGGCGTCGTCATTGGTGGTGGTGGTGCAAGTGAGGTTGTTGTTGTTGTTGTTGTTGTTGTGGTGGTGGTGGTGGTGATGGTGGTGGTTGAGGTGGTGGTGGTAGTGGTGGAGCAGGCACGATGGGGAAAGAGGGAAGGGACAAATCAAGAAAATCATGCAGTCAAAAAAATGTTTGGCCGGTGCACTAACAAAACACACGCACACACAGTCACACCCTGCCGAAATGACAGCTCCCTCAAGCCCGGAAGCGTGGAGCAGCACCCTGCGGTGGCGTTGCCTGTGGATTTAGAAAAAATGGGGAGTGTGGGAGCATGCAGGACACACCGGCACCGCCAGAGAAAACCACGAAAGTGAGTAGTGTTTGTACACGGGGGACGGCGGTGGTCACCTGGCTGGGACGGGGCCGGAGCCGGGGCAGGGGCAGGGCAGGGCCGCGGCCGGGACAGGGGCCTGCCGGGCCGCCGATGGCTTCGGTCGTGGAAACTCGGGAGGAGGCTCAACCTCCTTGTTGAAGGGGAGGAAGGCGGGTTGTCGAGGCTTCTTCTCGTCAAGGTCTCCATGGATAAGTTTGTACGTGGGAGACTCTGTTTGGAGCTTTGTCTCCTTCGCGTACTTCTTGAAGTTGATGCTGTACTCGCGACACACACACACACACACGCACAGACAGACAGACGCACAAACACACGTGAAGGGGACCAGCACATTAGATAAATTATCGTGAACACATCTTAGCTAACAAATACCTAGCATGAACATTTTCCTCCTTACTGGCTGAAATTCTGCTATTTCCTCAGTAACAAAAGAAACCAAGCCTTATGATAATAATGATAATGATAATGATAATAATAACGATAATAATACTGATAATAATAATAGCAATAAAAGTGATAATAATAGTAATAGTAATAATAATAATAATAATAATAATAATAAAAATAATAATAATGATAATAATTGACATTATTATCATTATAATTGCAGCAGCAACTAAAGCAAATAAAAAATCCTTGTAGATATTAGAAAGCGTTTACACGTTAAGTATCAAGATGTACAGGCGAAATCTACGCAAGCTTAAGGTAACAAGTCCCCTTCATGGCCTTCCCATTATTCTCCAATCTCCTTCACTTCTTATCTCCATTGCCACCTTTACTTCCCCGTCTCCTCTCCTTCATCATCTTCCATTTACTTGACTCCATACCCACCCTCTTATCACATCATTTACCATGCATCTTTCCTCCTCCTCACATCCTACCCTCCATTCCCTCATTCCATTCCTTCTCTCATCCCCTCGCCTTTCGTTATCCTTCCTCTCTATAACCTTCCCTGCCGTGCTTACCCGAGGCATCCCTTCCCCAGCACCTCGGCTTGGGCAGACAGGGTCTCGGCGATGTTGTCTTCGCTGTAAAGTTGCAGGGGCGTGTTGTACTGGGCGTTCACGATCTGCTGTCCATTCACCTGCAGGAGGGCGAAGCGTTAGTAGTGGATGGGGGGTGGGCGTCAGGGAAGGTGAGGAAGATGGGCGAGACGTGGAGGGATTTGAAAGACAGTGAGGATGAGAAGGATTGAGAGAAAGGAAGTAGAGGTGCGGTGAGAGAAGAAAAGATTGAGACTAAAGGGAAGGACGTAGTGATAAAAGTAAACAGACAGGGAAAATAAATATGAATCAATGGAAGAATTGTTAGAGATAGAGAAGGAATGGAAAACAGAGAGACTGAAAAAAATATTGCTACAAGAGAAGAGAGGGAAGAGGAACGTAGTGTGGGAGAAAAAGATGATGATAAAAAAAAAAAAACATCAAGAGAAAAAATATTTTACAAAGAGAAGATTGTTCGAACCTTTAGTGTACATCTTTAACTTTGTGCTTTAATTATCTATCATGTTTAAAACACCAACTTTAAGGATGAAATTACTTTTGCATTTTATTTTACAAGTGGTCATTTAAATCCAATGCAACAAATTCCTTGCATTTCTAAATACACTACAATTTATTACATCATGTTATCTTATCAACGAGCAACTGGGGTCAAATGAAGTGGCTGAGGCTTCGTGGGAGATTCAATACAATGCACATCAGTTCAATGACACGTAAAGGTCAAGGGAGGAGAGGTCAGTGGAGTCCTTGTGAGTGAGGAAACTTGACCTGAATATGACCTCAGCCGCTCCTTAATCCAGTGTGCGTTAGAGCAGCCTTACGGTAACTAGTGGCACAGCGCGGCATGACATAATCGCCTACTTGTGCTGCCATACTCACCATGCAGGGTTAAGAAAGTACCATCAAGTGTAGCGCCGCTAACAATTTACTGACGCCAACAACATTACTAACAACCTTAATGGCAGTACCAGCAACTTACTTCAGTTTAGTGCCGCCATAAGTACTAGCAGTGCCAATGTAGTTCCATCATACCCATCAACAATAAGACTACCAACATTAGTGCCACCAACATCAATCCACACTACCAGTTTAGTATACGTGTTATTGTCGTTATTTGACACAAAAAGATGCATCTGGAAGCTCGTTAAATGTATCAGTACAGTACACACTAAATAATTTACCCAACCAACTTTTTTTTCGGATCCCCAGTGTTAAATGTCAGATAGAGGACGCCAATTATCAAAAGCACAGGTGTTTCCGATGACGTAGCGCCCGACAACCTCTTTCAGGATGTATAGGAAGTGGGGAGACGAGGCCAGGGTGTGCCACAAGACAGATTCCACGACCGACAAACCTTTTCCGGTCTAAATTTAAAGTTATTCACCGGCCTAATTCACCTGACGCTCCTTTCACCCCCGATGAGGTTGTTGGGCGCCACCCGGTCAGACCTGCACCATGAAGTGTTAGTGTTTAGTGTTAAGTGTTAAGGTTTAGTGTTTCAGTGTCTCCATGCGGTGGTCAGACTTCAGCCACAATAGTTGAGTCGGACAAGAGGAGAACATGCGGTGAATCTGTAAATACGAGTAACTTCTTCTTGCAGTCCATGATCTTGTGTAGTGACAGCCTGGGTTTGTTTGTCAGTCGACGGCTGCGGTGGTTGGGATTGGGTGGGAGGAGGTGCACACACACACACACACACACACACACACACACACACACACACAGACAGACATACACATACACACATTGACACACAGGAAGGAGGAAGGAATAAGTGAAAGGACAAACATACAGAACAAGGCGAGTTTCCCAAAGCAGGCAGAACAGATGGAAAAGCGCGAATCAAGTGAAAATAAAGCGAGAACCAAAGCCAGGAATGAGAAACACATCCACAGCCCCCTCCCCACAAACACACACACACACACACACACACACACACATACACACACATGCACACACTGTCACCTTCACCTCAGCAAACGGACGCGCCTTCACGTTGTGTTTGACGCCTACCGGAGCAACATGCTGAAACAGGATGCCATTATGCAACCTCCATACCTGCGAGGACACTGAGGGGAGGTGGAGGAGATGCACGAGGGGAGAATGCAATGAGAGAGGCAGGCTGTGCGAGGGGTTCGAGAGGGAGAGTAGGGTGGGAGGTGATGTGTGAAATGGGGAGGGACCAGAGAGTGCAGGTGGTGGGCGTAGGGCGTGTCAAAGCGTAGGGGAGGGAGAGAGAGAGAGAGAGAGAGAGAGAGAGAGAGAGAGAGAGAGAGAGAGAGAGAGAGAGAGAGAGAGAGAGAGAGAGAGAGAGAGAGCATATTCTGAAACACTTATACACCACACATCAACTACTTTGAAAGGACCATATAGTTAGATTTACACGGTTTTTTTTTTTTATGGTTCTAGTGATAGATTAACATGATTTCTACATTGCCAACAGGAGAAGCACTGTTGAGATGCCAGCTAATCATCTCAGTGGCCTTTGAAAATTGTCGTGGTGGGAGAGCAAAGCGTTTCTGAATACGGTTAAGAGGGAGAATGAAAGAGGGGAATGACTAAGACTAAGGCACAGTGTATATGGAAGGGCATGAGTGAATCAACACCCGGAATAAAATAAAGACAAAAAAAACATAGGTAAAAGCCTCCACCAGAAGCATTTTATGTCTGAGATGAAGCCCAAAGACAGGTAAACTCAGGTGATTTTTGGCAGATAACTGACCACCGTGTTGACTGATGACTCTTTGGACTTCATCTGTTCCAATCTGCTGTAGAGATTGAACCAGACGAGTACTTTAAAAGGAATTAACTGTACAATTATGGACTTTTATAGATGAGAAAGGAAGATAAATGATGAGAATGATGTTGTTGAAGATTGTCATTTACACCATTCTTTTTACCTTTGTTTTGTTTTTATACATTATATTACAGTCGTCCCCTGCAATCTGATGGTAATTTTCTGTCGGTATTCAAGTGTGTAAGCGTCTTTGTGTTGAGGATGAACGTGAGTGTATCCCGAAAAGGTGTCGCCGCGGGGACCGACAGCCGCGAAGGCAATGCTGCTGGAAGGAGTCTGAAGAAAAGCGCCCAAGCATAGGTGTGTGTGTGTGTGTGTGTGTGTGTGTGTGTGTGTGTGTGTGTGTGTGTGTGTGTGTGTGTGTGTGTGTGTGTGTGTGGCCGGAAGAAATACCGGAAAGAATTGCCAGAAAAGCGCCCAAGCATTGTGTGTGTGTGTGTGTGTGTGTGTGTGTGTGTGTGTGTGTGTGTGTGTGTGTGTGTGTGTGTGTGTGTGTGTGTGTGATAATGTTGGGCGCGTGTGCCCGGAAACAAGAGTGTCTACCGCTACTCCAGCACTAGCCAAGCTCCCTGCTAGCAGGAGACGGCGACTTAAGTCAGTGTCCAAAGCGTCATCTTACTTCGTTATTCCTGCGCGTGAGGGCGTCGTGATCGGCCTCGGAACTACTGGAGGAGGCGTTGCTGGCTAGGGAGTACTTTCGCTGGTGGCCTGGACCGCTGCCGTGTGTGAAGGAGGCGCTGAAGAGGTTTTCTGTGCTACTACTGGACTTTGGGCTGACGCCGCGCGCCGTCTGGTGGACATTGATTGTGTTTACATTTTCTTTATCGAGCGTCATCTTGAGGAAGTTCTTGGCGTTCTCTTTGTTTAGGGAAATGGTTGGAGAGGTGCTGGTGAGGAAACCACTGGGGCTAGTGCTACCTGAGGTGCTCCTGGAGGAGGCGCCGCTGAGGGACGCCCCAGCCACCTCCTCTGAACTGTTAGAGAGGGGACTTCTGATGATGTTGGAGCCTGGTGTGTAGGTGGGCTGGGACCCCGTGAAGCCGGGGAAGGGGCGCGCCACCACGTTGTGGTTGGAGCCGATGTGACGCACGGGCTGTGGCGGGGAAGGGAAAACACAAAGGGTTAGTATGGACACACACCAACACGCGGCCCTCGGCAACGCCTACACTCACACCCACCTCCACCACCACAACACTGAGGAGTTAGTGGAATGTTGGGGTGGTGGTGTGGGCGCAGTGCGCCTCGCTGAGGGGTTTGGTTAAGAGCGAGGGCGCCATGAGACTGCATGGCCACTGCATGTTAAAGGCTGGTCTCCTACACCACTACTTCAAAGGTTATCACACAGCTGTCTAGTATAACACACTATTAGGTGAACCACTACAGTGACGAGAGGAGAGCCGTGATGTATGAACACACGTTTACACAGCTGTTGCAAAGCTGAGGGACGGGAGTGTGGCGGCGCAACACAAACCCAAAATCAACACACCACACGTCAAACAGCGACCGCCACACTGCCCGCAATTAAAAAAAATATACATATATAAAACAAAAAAAAAGCATCAAACTATATGTATTTTCAGAAGACTATGAAGCAACACTTACATGCTGAATGAGGAGAGGAGTAAAAGTATATATAACCATGAGGGGAGGGCATGCAAGGGCGTTAAGGCGCAGGAATATACGCCGGAGAGTTGCACCACACATGTCTGCCGCGGTGGTGAGCGGGGAGGAGTGGCTGGGAGGGGCCAGACACCAGCGAGGCGCCAGGATCCTGTGTGTCACGGCGTCACGGCACCGCATCAGGTCCTCCACAGCCTTTACCTTCACCGCCACCTCTGCTTCTCTTCCCAGGCGGTGTAATGGCTTCATATCTGTTCTCCATTCAGTCGCCACGTATTTCTGCTTTATAGTCTTTAGAAGTTTGTCGCGCACCTTTGTCTTAACCTTAGATTTCCTCTGGTAGACTTACACTGCTGGAATCTTTAGGTATATATCGCATAGCATGTATAGGAACGAGCCTCTGTTATGTTTTCTGGGGAGACGAACATGATTGGTGATAAAGGTTGTGTCGGCTGCCTGTCTCTTGTTCATCGCTGGGAACAATGAGACATCCTTCGTCGTTTGAACCTTGGCCTGCACGTGATTTCTTTTCTCTTCCGGAGCATTACGTGATGCGGCTTACGAACATGAACACCTTGCAGAATAATAATAATGATAATAATAATGATACAACGTACAGTGTCAGTCTGCATGTAAATGCTTTGTGTGTATTACATTTACAACCTGTAAGAAATGTATGGATTAGCCTGTCGCTTGGAATGATGTTAGAGAGAGAGAGAGAGAGAGAGAGAGAGAGAGAGAGAGAGAGAGACCTGCCTCACCTTCTTGTTGGCAGCAAGAGAAGTGTTAGTGGCTACCGGTACGCCCTCTGGAGTCGTCTTTACTTGGGCCAAAGGCGTCACCTGTGGCCGCCACACCTGGGAACCCCTGCAATAACAACAGTCTTGTCAATGATAATAATGATAATAATAATAATAATAATAATAATAATAATAATAATGATAAAAATAATAATATTGGATCACGTACAAATAATTCAGAAGAGCTATTTTGGGATGACTTCAAAGCAGATGAGGTTAACTTAGGTATAACTTAATTGAATATAATCGAACTTAGCATAACATAAATACTACTACTACTACTACTACTACTACTACTACTACTACTACTACTACTACTACTACTACTACTACTACCACTACCACTACCACCGACAAAATTTCTCATCAAAGACTCACTAACTAGGTAATTAACTGCAAGACATCACTCCTGTCACTCTCTCCCATCACACCAACTGCTCCATGTCACGTGATGATGACGGGGGGAGCTTTCTCTTTGCTATAATCATTGAAGCATCTAAGAATAATGAGTGTCTCGTGCGTTTTTTTTTTTTTTTTTTTTTTTTTTTTTTTTGTGTGTGTTGTGTGTGTGTGTGTGTGTGTGTGTGTTTTCCTGTTCCACTTTTTCCACGTTTTTTTTTTTTTCCTTTTTATCATCCGTTTAGTTTTCTTGCGTGTTATTTTTGTCGTTTTCTTGTTCTCTCTCTCTCTCTCTCTCTCTCTCTCTCTCTCTCTCTCTCTCTCTCTCTCTCTCTCTCTCTCTCTCTCTCTCTCTCTCTCTCTCTCTCTCTCTCTCTCATTGCTTCATTTCCACTGTTGTGTCATTCCCTTATCGCTGACGCTGTCCCTGTTTCGTTTCGCTCCTTCACCTACGACGCATGTAGAGGAGGAAGAGGAGGAGGAGAAGGAGGAGGAGGAGGAGGGGACTATAACCTAGGGGGGGTGATCTACTGTTGAAGGGGTGAAGGATGTGTCAGGGTGATAGGGTGTAGGGGTGACTGTTTGTGATTAATGTGAGTGTTTATAGTGGTAGAGTGAGAGTTGCCGAGGTGAAAGGAGGTGAGGAGAGAGTGAGAGTGAGAGTGAGAGGGGTGAGGCTGAGTGAGTGAGTGGGTGAGTGAGTGAAGGTTAGAAAATAGCGTTATTGGTGGTCGTAAGGGGATACTCTCTCTCTCTCTCTCTCTCTCTCTCTCTCTCTCTCTCTCTCTCTCTCTCTCTCTCTCTCTGACGCAACACAACCCGGTAACAAAGTGCTGGGGATCGTGTGGAGAGGAATTTCCTGAGCTCCTGCATATGGAACACTCCCTTATGGCTCTCACTGTGGAGGAGGAGGAGGAGGAGGAGGAGGAGGAGGAGCAATCTTTCCTTCTAATTCTTCACATTTTATTTAACAACACCCACACCCACACTCCACCCCACACCCACATCACTCTCTCTCTCTCTCTCTCTCTCTCTCTCTCTCTCTCTCTCTCTCTCTCTCTCTCTCTCTCTCTCTCTCTCTCTCTCTCTCTCTCTCTCTCTCTCTAGACAAAACAACGGGATAAAGTTAACGTGAAAATTCCTCAGCAATGCATTACAAACCCAATGAACTGCTTGAGTTTACCACCAACCCTTCCACGAGATAAGAGGAGCTTTGATGCTTTCCTTAATTCTATCCAACCCCTTAACATCTTTAGTACCAGGACGGGTTTCCATATTCATTCTGCTTACAGTTTGGTGATTTTATACAGCTTCAGAAACTCATTTGGGGGGATTGAAATAGTGAGGACTGTGGCCATTATTCTTCTGACCTCCATAGATCCTTCCTAATGTCAATAAAATGGTCTAATCGTACACAAATCTCTAGGTAAAAATGTGTCCCAGTTTTGAAGGAGTTAAAATTAGTGAAGACTCTGGACAATGAATCTTCTGACCTCCATAGACCCTTCCTAATGTCAATAAAATGGTCTAATCGTACAGAAATCTCAAGCTAAAAGTGTGTCCAAGTTCTGAAAGGGTTAAGGAATGACGATTACTGAAAACCACACTCGTCAACTGTAACAGATAGATAATGTCAGCGGTACACGGCGCAATTTTCAGATATAGTGTCTAGTATGTAAAATAAATCAAGGCCTATATCCTGAAACACTTCTCCGCCTCACCTCCACTATTTTCAAAGTGCTCTTATTAAAGTGACACGAATTTTTAAGGGAGTTTCTGTAATTCTAGTGTCATGTTAACAAGGTTTCTGCATTGCCAACAGGACAAATTATAAATGCACCTTTATAACTCGGCTAATTGTCTCTGTAGGCCTTAAATGGTCGTGGTGAGAGAGGGAAGTGTTTCTGAATATGGCATAAAGGACGATGCGAAAGTAAAGGGTGTTCAGATTATA
>NC_059302.1:3098424-3123424 GCF_017591435.1 Portunus trituberculatus | reverse complement strand
CGGACGTGATGATGATGATGGTAGTGATGGTGATGGTGATGAAGGAGGAAGGAGTGGGTGGTGAGTTTTAAGGTGGTGCAGGATGTGAGGGCGTCCTAAAATACGTAATGGTAGTGAAGGAGGGAAACTTGAGGACTGTGGTGGTGGTGGTGGTGGTGGTGGTGGTGGTGGTGAAGCAAGAAGTAGGAGAGCAAGAAGAGAAACATTCGAAGGAGGAGATGACTTGAGTATACCATATATGAGAGTACGTGAATGTAGTAAAGGAGACAAGGGTTAATATTTGCCGATTAATGAGATAGACGGGTACAAAAAATATAAATTGCACTCTTATTTGTTTATATTCCTCTACTTCAGACGATGAAAGACAGACAGATATCAAATACGTGAATGTAGTAAAGGAGACTAGGTTAATATTTGCCGATTAATGAGGTAGACAGGTAGAAAAATATAAAGTGCATTCTTCCCTGTTTATATTCAGCACTTCAGACATAATAGATAGAAGGACAGATAGATAGGACAGACTACAAGACAAAGCAGACAGATCGGTGCTTGTGTATGTACGTTGGTGTATATTTATCCTAGTGCGTAAGCTTGCTTGGTATGTATGTTTTGTTTGTGCTCAGACATGTATGTACAAGTTTTTGTGTATTTACTTGCTCTAATGCTTGTCTATTTGTTTTGTTTTTGTGTTTATATACTGGCCTGTGTGTGTGTGTGTGTATGTGTGTGTGTGGTTGCATATTACCTGGAAACCTGTATTTGTCCTAATCTGCTTTTCCGCACTTGTTGGTTTATCAGTGCCTGCTTGTCTGCATTCCTTTCTGTCTGTCTCTGTCTGTCTGCCTACCATTCATTTCTATGTTATTTCATTCATCTCCCTGCCTTGCTCTCTCCCTCCACTTGCTTCTCTCCTGTGTACCTCTTTCCTTACTTCCTCACCAGCCTCTTTGTTCTAAACACTGTCTATCTGCCTATCAATCAACAATCCAGCCTGTCCCTGCCAACCTATCAACTAGCCTGCCATGCCTTTTTCCCGTGCCTGTCCTGCTTTGCCCTTACCTACCCTGCCTTGCCTTGCCTTGCCCTTGCCTGTCCTTCCTTGCCTTGCCTTGCCTTGCCTGCCCTGCTTGCCCTGCCTGGCCGTTCACTTGCCTGCCTGGTGGTGAGGCGTTCATCACTCAGCTTCTCTACGTCTCAGGTTTCCTCAGCATAAACACGTCAGAGAGGGAAGGATGAGAAGGAACCAGGCAGGGAGGGAAGGATAAGAGGATAGGGCGAAGGAAGGATAGGAGGACGGGCCGAGGTTAGGGTAAGGATAACAGGAGGAAGAAGAGGGGGAGGAATGAGATCAAAAAGCACCTCACATCACTCACTTCATTCACCTGTTTGCTTGCGTGGTATGGCGGCAGAGTGGCGGACACCAACGTCAACACCACCACCACCACCACCACCGCCACTACCATTTCTACTACTACCACCACCACCACCACCACAGTCTTGTACTCACCCTCTTTACAAGCACTGCCCTTTCGTCTCTCTCTCTCTCTCATATCCCTCTCCCGCTCCTCCTCCGCCCTCTCCCTCTCCTCCTCCCATCCTCTACACTCTACATATTGCTACATTTTTCCATCCTCCCGACCTCCTGACCTGCCTGACCCCTGTCGCCAGAGGGGAGCTAATGAGGAGGGTCACTGAATTGCCTCGTTGCCTAATGCCGCTGTTGTTGCTCCTGTTGCAAGCTTAGTTGTGGTAATTAGTGCTATGGTGTTTAGCATTAGTTTGTCGGGTTTGTCTTGTTGTTGTTGTTGTTGTTGTTGTTGTTATTATTATTATTTGCATTGTACGTATATTATTGTTTCCATCGTCCTTTTCATTCTCCTTCTTAGTCTTCTTCTTCTTTTCTCCTTTTCTTTTCTTCTTCTTTTCTTCTTTTCTCCTTTTCTTCTTCTTTTCTTTTCTTCTTCTTCTTCTCCTCCTCCTCCTCCTCCTCCTCCTCCTCCTCCTCCTCCTCCTCCTCCTCCTCCTCGTATCGGAAATTAGTATTGTTTTGTGGAATCCGTGACAATGAACAACGAATTCCCTTTGTCCCATCACACACACACACACACACACACACACACACACACACACACACACACACACACACACACACACACACACACACAAAACACTTTATAAGTTTCACAGGAGCGATATTCCGTCACAATTAAGGCACGAATCGACCTTACGTGGCGAGGCTCAAAAGGTGGGGCTCTATTTCCTGTAAGCTGGCTAGGGGAGGAGGGAGGAAGGGGCTTTAATCACCGGGATGGCGCAGGTGGTGGTGTTTGTGATGAAGATGATGAAGGTAGTGGTGGTGGTGGTGGTGGTGGTGGTGGTGGTGGTGGTGGTGGTAGTGGTAGTCGTATCTTTCTATCCAGGTGTCGTCCGTGTGTGTGTGTGTGTGTGTGTGTGTGTGTGTGTGTGTGTGTGTGTGTGTGTGTGTATGAGTGTGTATGAGTGACATTCAGCTTTCTTGACCTAGTTTGCTTGCACGTGGGCTGAGGTCGAGAAGGAAGGAAGGAAGGAAGGAAGGACGGACGTGGGCGAGGTTATTCAGTACTCTCATATTGCCCGTGTATATGTTCAGCCCGTTTTCTATTTGCGTGCACGTGAGGTGAGGTCAGGTGTTAGTGAGGTCATACATTACTCCGCATATTAGTCATCTTAATGGTCCACTTTTCTTTGTTTATGCGTGAGTAGCTGAGGTTATGCAGTATATACTTCCTATTCTATTTATTCATACATTTGTTAATATATTTGCTGCATATTCTCACGTCTTTGTTTTGTTTTTCGTGGAGGCTGAAGTTGATTGTTTGTTTGTGAAGTGTCTTAATTGTCTTTTTTGTTCGTTTTTGTTCTTGTAACTTTTTATATTCTTGTTTATCCATTCTTTTATTGTGTCTTTGTTTTGTTTGTGGAGGCTTAGATGGCTGGCCTAGAGTAATAGGTGTCAGATGTTACATGGCTACAGTTTTCTAATTTTTATAGATATTAATATTAGTATATCTGCACCAATCTGGCAGTTGCCCTCTTTGTATGCAAAAGATCCGACGACAAATTTTGCGTTTTCATAAATATTGAGACGAAAAGAAAGGCGTTCCCTTATTTTTTCAAAGGTTCAAATACAAATACCATTAACAAACAGATGAATAAACACAAATATAATAGACAGAAGCAAAAACACACAAAAATAGACACATACACATACAGACATACACGCACAGAGACAGACAGACTGACAGACAGACAGACAGACAGACATAAACACCATAAACATATAAATAAATAAACTTATAGGTAAAAGCAAGAACAAACAAAAATAGACACATACACATATAGACATACACGCACAGAGACAGACAGACAGACAGACGGGCAAGGAAGGAGATAAATAGATACACATAAATTGCTTCGACCTTGAAAAGAGGGGGAAGGGTTCACTTTCTCCCAGTGTTCGAAGCTTCATAGTGGCGTGCCGAGGTGGGGAGTCCCGCACGGCACCGGTAGGCTGGAATGAGGGGTGGGGTAGTGGTGGTGGTGGTGGTGGTAGTGGGCACGGCACGAACACGGAGAAAGAGAGGGAGCGGAAAACGACCATGACACAGTTACCAGCACCCCAGCACTTTCTTTGTGGCCCACCAGCAGTCCCCGTCTTCCTCAATCACCTTTCCTCCACCTCATTCCACTCCACACTCCACACTCCTCCTCCATTTCATTCCTTCACTTCTCCAACACTTATTTCTTCTATTCCTCCACACTTTCCTATCTCAACACTCCGTTCTCCTCCACCACATTTACCCATCTCAACACTGGCCTCCTCCACCACATTCCTCCACCTCCAACACTCAATTCTCCTCCTCCACGTTCCTCCATCTCTCCAACACTTAATTCTCCTTATCCACCACATTCCTCCTCCTCTCCAACTCTCAATCCTCCTCCACCACACTCCTCCACTTTTCCAACTCTCAATTCTCCTCCACCATACTCCTCCACCTTTCCAACACTTAATCCTCCTCCACCACACTCCTCCACTTCTCCAACTCTCAATTCTCCTCTACTCTATGCTCAACAATCTCACCATTATTTCCAGTCTCCCTCCTCCTCCACTATTCTTAACTTCCCCAATACTTCTCTCCAATTTCTTCCACCTCTATCTTTCTCAACACTCCTTCTTCAACCTCACCACTTACTATTTTCCTTTCCAATCTCCGTTCCCTTTACCACTGTTCTGCATCTTCCATTTCTGTCTCTTCCTCAACAAACTCTCTCTTACATTTCATCCCATATAAGACCACACCAACTATCCCTCAGTGTTTTCCCCGTCCTCCACCAGTCCCCTACCTATCTACGATGTTTCCTTCTGTGTATCTATCCATATTTATCTTCCTCTATGTTTCTTGCACTGTCCACCTTCTATGATCTCCCAACTCTATCTCCTCTACCACCCCCTTACACCAGCATTTCACGTTTTACAGTTCACGAAGTTCTTGAAAGTCCTTATTGATCTTTCTCATACATCCCCTGGACTCTTGACGTCCTCAGCGCAGTCTGACAGGCTTTTAATCCTCCCCATAAATCCTCAGGATCTTCAAAGCATCCCCACAGGCTCCCACTCCCCTCACAACGCTCCCATCCACGTCATACATCTCCGTCACCCTCTTTTTTCACCCCCATACCTCTCTCCTTACACATAACACCTCTTCATCATCCGTGGAGGAGGAGGAGGTAGCACACACACACACACACACACACACACACACACACACTCACACCCTTCGCTCCCTTCCTACAGCAGAACAGGACGCAAGGAACATGAATATAAACAAATCCTATGAGCCTTTTTAAAAACGCAGCAGGCTGGAGAGAGAGAGAGAGAGAGAGAGAGAGAGAGAGAGAGAGAGAGAGAGAGAGAGAGAGAGAGAGAGAGTTAGTTAGTCTGCGGTAAACTCTCTTAATTGAAACCTTGCTGGAGTTCAAAAGTGGAGACGCTTCCGGTAAAGTGACAGAATGAGAGTCAAGAAAAGTTACAACTGGTACCGCTTGTTAGACTCGCAAGGCGGCACGACAGGCAGCGCTGATGAGTGTTAAATGGAATTACGACGTGTGGTAAAGATTGTTGCGTGTCATGAACCGAGAGAGAGAGAGAGAGAGAGAGAGAGAGAGAGAGAGAGAGAGAGAGAGAGAGAGAGAGAGAGAGAGAGCCCTTCATACGCACAAATTAATGAATAGACTAGAAAATAAAGAATAAACAACTTAGTATACAGATTAATACACGAGAGAGAGAGAGAGAGAGAGAGAGAGAGAGAGAGAGAGAGAGAGAGAGATTAGAATTACACGCAATGCTTCACCTGCAAGTTCACCGCACCAGTTTGAAGGCTTCGAACTGTGAACAAATTAATGGACTTACTGCTTCGTTTCTTGCTCCGAATCTTTACTTGTACCAGCTGCGTTGTAATGTGATGGTGGTGGGGGTGGTGGTAGTGGTAATGGTGGTGATTGTGGTGATGGCGTTGTGGCGTGCCTAGTAACCACCACCGTGATGTTTCCTCAGTCTATTTGTTGAGATGGCGACACTAACGAATGATGTTTAATTGTTGACGTAACTAAACGTATATGGACAATTCTCTTTTTATCGTTAAGTTGCTCACACGACGAAGTTAATGTAATGTTTTTTTATTTTGTTTATTTTATCGCTTTCTTTTTTATATTACTACGTTATTCATCCATCCATCCATCCTTCCATCCTTTTCAATTCGTACTTGTTTCTTCACTTTTATTCATTTTATTATCGCTCTCTTTGTACCTTATCCCATCCTCGTCCTCCTCCTCCTCCTCTTTCTCTCCTCCTCCTCCTCCTCCGTCATGTCATGTGAGGGAAGCCTTATCTCTACAGGGTATGTTACCTGTATATACTCTTTGTGATCGCCGCGGCCCTTCCTAGACACCCACACCTCCAGGGATTATACACTGCTTCCCTGTACTTCATCCTCGTTTCCACCCACTCACCCTAACACTTCTCACTACCTTTCATTCCCTACCCTTGTCTCTTCCACCTTCTCAGTCCCCACAACTTACCTATTCCAAGTTTTATCCAAGCTATGTTACTTTAGTCTATCACAGAGTACTCATATCCACGGGACACCAAGCAGGTATATCATTTAATCTCATGTCCCTGTCTTAATACTCTTATAATTCGCCTCAACCCAAAAGACCATATATTCATTTAACACATTCTAAGCCAGTACATGCATTCCTAACCTTACATCCATGCATTCTCCTCCACCTCATTCATATTATGCACACTATTCAGTCTAATTCAATAAAATCTTCCTTCTCACACCATCCTGTACATTCTTAGCATCTCCCAGCGGTGCATCCATTTCTTTCCGTACTTTCATCCATTAGTTTAGCTTTCTCCCGCCTCATCCAGTCCTTCCAGACCTCGCAGCCCAAGTACAATGCCCAGTCCACGCAGCTTGGCCCTGGTGATGTGTTTACTCTCGGAAACACCATGTCACTCCCGCATTCACCGTCCACACGCACACACACGCACAGTCACCAGTCACACATACATATATCCCTCCCACCCCCTTCTTCCCACAGTCCACACACTTCTGTCACACCTCTTCCTCCTCCTCCTTTTCTTTCACTTCCCTTACAGTCGAGTCTCACCCCTGTAAGGAATTCATGGTGCACTGGAAACATAGTCGTATTTTCTTCTCGTTGTTTAGCTGGTTAATCATTGAGTTAGAAGCAAAAGTCAGTATGGTTTGATATCTGTATGTTTTGATTTGAAGAGGGTTTGGTTGATATAGAAAAGGGAAAAATAATAACATCTGTATTTGAGTATGGACATTTTCTATCCTGTGCTTTTAAGTGTTTTGTGAAGTACTGAGTTGGAAGCAAAAGTTAATATTTTTTCAGTATCTGTTTTGATTTGAGGGAGTTTGGTTGATTTAATTAAGAAAGGAAAGGCGAATGCAATAACCATATCTCGAGAATGGACATTTTTTTATTATAGGATTCAAGTGTTTTGTGACGGATGGAGTTGGAAGCAAAAGTCGATATGTTTTCAATGTCTGTATGCTTTACTTGAGAAGGCTTTGATTGATTTAATTAAGAAAGGGAAGGAGCAGCAACATCTATGTTTTGAGTATAGACATTTTTTTATCTTAGGATTTAACTGTTTTGTGAAGTACTGAGTCGGAAGCAGAAGGCAATATGGTTTCATTATGCTTTGATTTGAGGAGAATTTGGTTGATTTACATAAGAAAGGGAAACCATCAGCTACATCTATATTTTGAGTACAGACATTTCTCTATCCTGTGTTTTAAGTGTTTTGTGAAGCACTGAGTTGGAAGCAGAAGGCAAAATGGTTTCATTATGCTTTGATTTGAGGAGAGTTTGGTTGATATGAATAAGAAATGGAAGGAGCAGCAACATCTATATTTTGAGTATAGACATTTCTCTATCCTGTGTTTTAAGTGTTTTGTAAAGCACTGAGTTGGAAGCAGAAGGCAATACGGTTTCATGATCTCTATGTAGCCTATATCTTGATCTGAAAAGGCTAGCGTGTGTAAATCAATCATTCAGAGGAGGGGAACGCTGGCAAGTCATGAGGTCAGGCGAATTGTCTTTTGTGTAGCCCATATTAAGCTTACATCGTCTGCTTCGGTAATGAACAGAGTGATTTGATCTGCCACTGGTTGTTCAGGTTTTCTCACCGTACTGCAAAGGTCGCCCCTGTTGTGCATATACTGTGGGGAATTCACGGGAAGTGTTACGTTTGATGGAGTGAAACTGTGATGAAACAACTTTATTATTCATTCTCTGTTTTGATTTATGATGTGTCTGTTTATTTATCTATTTATTCATTTATTATTTTGTTCTATTACCTATTTATATTTTTACTTATCTATTTTGTTTATTTCTATTGATTTTTTTTATTCATTTCTAGTTGTCTATTTATCTATTTATTTATTTTCTGTGGGTTTTTAGTACTACAATGTATGGAGATGTTTAGCATAAGAAAATAGTGGAAATAGTGGTGGTGTGTGTGCGTGGCGTGTGTGGCTGATCCTCGTGCATGTGACTGACTGGTGTGTGATGCTTAACGTGGACTGATTCCGCCTCGCTGGATTATCTCGTGATGAATTAATGAGGGAAGGGAGGAGCCACTGCCGTTCACTCACTCACGATACCTATAGGCTGGGTGTATTGTTGCTGGTGTTGTTGTTGTTGTTGTTGTTTTTAGTTATGTCTTAAATTCCAATCGTTCGTCTAATAAACTTCTCAATTATTCGCCGTCTTGTTATTATTACAGTTTTTTCTTGTACGTATAGGCGGGATGTGCTGTTGATGTTGTTCTTGTTGTTTTTACTAATGTCTTAAATCCCAATTGTTCGTTTATTTCGGCCTACTAGCAAACTTCTCAATTCTTCACTGTCTTGTTTGCTTTATCATTATTATTAGTCCTTCCTCCTACGTTTAGGCTGGATGTGTTTTTTTTTTTTTTTTTTTTTATTTATTTTTTTTCACTCATGTCTTAAATCCCAGTTCGTTTATTTCAGCCTACTAACAAACTTTTAAAATCATTCACTGTCTTGTTTACCTTATCATTATTCTTATTTCTTTCTTCTACGTATAGGCTGGGTGTATTGTTGCTTTTGTTGTTGTTGATGATGATGAAGTACGCTTTACTCATCTCTAAAAGTGCCAATCGTTTGTTTATTTCATTTTACTAACAATCCTCTCAATTATCATATCATTACACTTCTTCCTTTCTCATCTACGCTTCACAAACTCTGTACTCCTCCTAATACCCTTTTTTTCTTTGACCTACACTCCACGACTCGTCACTTTATTCCCCTACCTGTCTATTACCACCTTAAACCCGCTAATTAACTCTACTCAAATGCCTAGCGGGGCAGGTGCGCGTGGCCGTGAAAACCATTAACGCACCTTGACCTGAGCCGGGGGTGCGTTGCGTGGCGGGGCGCGGGCTGGCATAACGCGGGAGATCTGTATAGGGAGCGTGACTGGCACTCCCTCACTCTCTCCTTCCCTACCGCCTCTCCCTCTTGCCTGCCTGACACTACCCCCTTCGGAATGTTGGTGGTGGTGGTGGTGGTGGTGGGTGGTGGTGTGGTGCGGTAATGTGAGAGCGGATGTTGTGGCGTGCTGGTGTGGTGAGGGAGGCGTGGTGATAGTGGTGTTGGTGGTTAGCGTGGTGTGTGTAGTATTAAGGCTGTTCTCTAGGGTGTAATAAGTGTTTTGGTGTGTTTTTCGGTATTTTATTTTGTTTGTTTTGCTTGTATTGGTTTTTTTTTTCCTTTTCTTCCTTTTTTTCTTTTTCTTTCTTTCTTCCTATTTTCTCTTCCTTCCTTCCTTCTTTCCTTTCGTCTTGTCTTTCTTTCATTCATTTTTCTTCCAGTCTTTCTTTTTCTTTTCTTCTTGACATCCTTTCCTTTCTTCCTATTATTTATATTTTTTGCTTTTTTTCTTTTTCCTCCCTTCTTCCGATCTCTCTACTTTCCTTCCTTCCTATATGAAAAAAAAAAAAACTTCCTCAAATAACACTCCACTTCCTCCCCATCCACCACCACCATCACCACCCACCCACCCATCCATCAACATCAACATCAATGGACCATCACAACCACCACATCTTCAACTCAACACCCACCAATGCCCATTAACACAAACCCATCTTCCTCCCCACAGCCATATCCAATCTGTACATATCTTCCCACCACCACCACCACCACCACGTCTAACACCTCCGCACCTCACGCCTGGTACGTGGTCCACCGGCGGTTCCTGGCGCCGTCCCCTTTGTGCAGTGAGTTATGGGGTAGCGGGGCCGTCGTGATTCTATAGGGAGGGGTGAAAGCGTGTCCGGGAGTATGCTATAGGAAGGGTAAGGGAGATGTGATGCGCCTTGAGAAGAATAAGGGTGAGATAAGGCAGGGGAAGGGGTAGGCAGGGTTTCTTGGGGGTGTAGGGGACAAGATACGGTGAGGAAGGGTGTGGAGATGAAACAGGAGTGAGATATTGGGTACAGAAAGCAGGAGAAGGGATAGCTAAGGTAAGGGTTTTGAAACTAAGCAGGGAGTTTTTAGGGTGTAGGGCACAAAGACAGGGTGAGGAAGGATGTGACAGGGTGAGGAAGGGTGTGGAAACAAAACAAGAGTGAGATATTGGGTACAGAAAGCAGGGAAAGGGGTAAGGTAATGGTTTTGAAACTAAGTAAGGAGTTTTTAGGGTGTGGGGGACAAAATAGGGTGAGAAGGGCTGTGAAGGCCTGTGGAGTTATTTAGAAGGAGAAAGTTGTAGTGTAACAGGAAAAACAGGGGTGCATTAAGGGATGAGAAGGCAGGGGAGAAGATGAGACAAGGAGCTTTAGGGCTTAAGAGGACAAGATGGAATGAAGAGAGGCGTAGACTGTAGAGCACTTAAGAACAGGAAAAAAAGACAAGATTTTTTTAGGACAAGGAAGGAATGAGGCAAGGATTTTGAGTTTTAGGGGACAGGATGGAAGAGGGGATTAAAAAGAGAAGGAGACAAGACAGAGGGTTGTAAAGAGGGGGAAGAGATGGGACAGTGACGATGAGGGAGAAAAATTGGACAGAGATTCAGAAGTAACGAGGTGCAGTGAACGAGGGAGGGATTGTGAGGGAAGATGAGGAGAGTTTGGCTTAGAGTGAAGTGAGGAAAGGAGTCGATGGGTTGAAGTGAAGTGAAGTGACAGTAGTTAAGTTGTGTAATGGAACAAGGAGAAGCTGTAAAGGGAGGGGATGAAATTAGAGAAAAAGAAAATAAGTTTGAGGCCTTTGAGTGTGTGTGGGTTGAGAGAGAGAGAGAGAGAGAGAGAGAGAGAGAGAGAGAGAGAGAGAGAGTGTTTTGGGGAAGGGGAGGATTGTGTACACTTTGCGACACCCATGGCTCTGATGACACTGGCCGCCTCACACCTCGAGTTTCCTTGTTGGGTTTGGGTGATTTAAGACTCGGATTTACTGTAAGCGAACCCTCCCTCCCTGCCTGCTTGCCCATGTGTGTGTATGTGTGTGTGTGTGTGTGTGTGTGTGTGTGTGTGTGTGTGTGTGTGTGTGTGTGTGTGTGTGTGTGTGTGTGTCATGCCTACTTTCCCCATGTCTGTTACTCCGGCCATGAGTTGTGTGAGAAGTGACGTGTTGGGAGTGAAGGGATGATTGTGTGTATGAAAGGGTATTTAAATGTGCTTTCCGTGATGGTAAGTAAAGAGTAGATGCGTCTGTAATAGATATGGCAACACCAGGATTTAGAGATTGACTTCTGAAAATCCGTAACATTATATTCGCTTGGGTAAAGAAAGGCAGAATTCTACAAATCCATCAGCACCATGACACGTTTCCATATTCATTCTGGTGTCTATTTGGTGATTTTATACAGCTTCAGAAACTCAGGTGTGGATTAAAATAGTAAAGACTCTGACCATTAATCTTCTGACCTCCACAGACTCTTCCTAATGTCAATAAAATGGTCTAATCGTACACAAATCTCAAGATAAAAATGTGTCCCAGTACTGAAGAGGTTAAGGGAACTGGGCATCGTGGGACTTTTTCTTTTAATTTCTTGTTGTCATTGTTCAACTTCCCCTCTTGCATAAAAAAAAAAAAAAATAAATAAATAAAAGTAAATTATCTCCCAAGAGCGTAAAGCAGTGGGCAAGATCTAGGAGGTGCTACAAGACACACCACCACACGCTACTCTATTTCAGGCAACTCACAGCGAACACCACACGGATTATTTTCCTCAGCCATGTGACGCTTCCATTATTCGGGTACTCTGACGATTTTTTATGGTGCCTATGTCGGTCGGGCGCCAGACACGAACTGGCGCCTGGCGAGGGTACTTGACAAAGGGCCTGTGTGTGCGGCGACTTGTTTCACGTGACACGCTGCCCAACAAACACCACTCGATCAGAACTAGTTTATTTATTACACTATTCATTTTTCCGCCGATGTTAAAAATACCTTGGCATAAATTTACTTGTTGGACACTGTGGTGCTTTAGTGTTGGAAGTGTCTCAAGTGTCTTTATACGTTCAAAATGGTGTGAGTGACTGTGGTACCTCATTGTTGGAAGTGTGTCTAGTGCGTCTTTAACCCCTTGAGTACCATGACGCGTTTCCATATTCATTCTTCTTACTATTTTATGATTTTATACAGCTTCAGAAACTCATGTGAGGGATTAAAGTAGTGAAGACTGTGGCCATTAATCTTCTGACCTCCGTAAACCCTTCCTAATGTCAATGAAATGGTCTAATCGTACACAAATTTCTTGGTAAAATGGGTCTCAGTACTGAAGGGTTAACTCTTCGATCAAAAGGGTATCACCTACTTTAATACTTTATAGTTAGATGCGTGGCTGCAACTTTACACAGGCTGACTATCTGCCAGACATTACGGTGCGTGCTTTGTTGTCTGAAATGCGTGTTTATCCTTCACCCTTAATCTCTTCAGTACCAGGACGTGTTTTCATATTCATTCTGGTTACTATTTTGGCGATTTTTTTTACAGTTTCAGAAATATACGTTGGGATTAGAATAGTAAAGAATCCGCTTATCAACCTCTTGACATCCATAAACCTTCCTAATGTCAATAAAATCGTCTAATCATGTCCAAAAGTTAAGGCAAAAATGCGTTCCAGTATCTGAGCAGTATCTCAACAAAAACCAGATAGACAAAAGCTACGAAACAAGTCAACGAGGCAACAATGTTTCCTGTATTGAGTTTTTCCCTCTGACTAACGTGATCATGTCCAAAGAAAAATGAAAAATCACGTGAGGTTTGAAATATACACTCAAATCAAGCATCTAAAATTAACATGTAAAACTAAATAGATAAATAAATAAATAGATAAATGAAGAGGCAAATAAATAAATGAAGAAAAAAAACATGAAAAACTCACAAAACACATCTAAAAATAAAACTTAGTACAAAAGAAAGCTAGAAAAAAAACTTGAAATATACTTCGAAAATCAACATCACAAATTAATAGATAAATGAAGAAGCAAATTAATAAATGAAGAAGAAAAAAATATATGTATAAAAAAAAAAGAAAACCCCACAAAACACAACACTCATGTCTTAATTTTCATAGCCCAAACTTGACCACTCACACAAGACAAGCGTGACGTCACCGGACACCTTAAGAGACGGATATATGGCCCTGTAGTAAGAGTGTCTGGTTCTTGCCTTTGTGTCTCGCCTTGATGAGTGACGCCACCGCACTCCTAGTAATGTGTCACCCAACCACCACCACCACCACCACCACCACCCTCTTACTTTCTGAAGAATAGCCCGAGGGAGAGGGAGGGGTAGAAAGGTGAAGCAGGAGAGAGAGAGAGAGAGAGAGAGAGAGAGAGAGAGAGAGAGAGAGAGAGAGAGAGAGAGAGAGAGAGAGAGAGAGAGAGAGAGAGAGAGAGAGGTAGACAGACACCGTGACACTTAAGGCATGAGGGACGATGTGTGTGTGTGTGTGTGTGTGTGTGTGTGTGTGTGTGTGTGTGTGTGTGTGTGTGTGTGAAAATGCGTGACAGATTTAAGTGGAGAATTGTTGAATCAGGACGTGGAGGAGGAGGAGGAGGAGGTGGAAAGGAAGTGAGCGACAGAGGAGTGAAAGATAAAACAGAAGGGGAAAGGGAGAGGAGGAGGAGGAGGAGGAGGAGGAAGAAGAGGAGGAGGAAGAGAAGAGAGAGCAAGTAAGAGCACACGTAGAGTCAATGCAAGCGTTGTATGTACCTCTTCCTCCCCCTCTCTTACCCTCCCCCACCCCACCCCCACCACACCACCCGGTCACCTACTCACCCCACATCCCCCACACCAACCATCCCCACCTCACCACCCACCTCACCCCTTCAAGCGCCTATCCTAACAAACCCATCACCACCACCACACCTAGCAGTAGCAGTAGTAGTAGTAGTAGTAGTGGTAGTAGTAGTTGTTGTTGTAGGAGTAGTAGCAATAGTAGTAGTAGTAGTTTATTAGCAAATACTACACACACACATACATACATACATACATACAAGAAAAGCCTCGAAATATATTAACATGAACAAAAAATAATGAAACCAATTCCATTTCAAATCCGGACGAAGAGAAAACAAAATGAGTTTCGTCAAAATTGTAAAAAAACGGAAAGAAAAACAAAGGCACTCCACTCCTCCATTAACATCCACCAATCCACATATCCCCACACACACCTCATCCACATACCCGCACCCCCATTAACCCCTTCAGTACCATGCTGCGTGTCTATATTCATTCTGGTTATTATTTGGTGATTTTATACAGCACCAGAAACTTATGTGAGGAATTAGAAAAGTGAAGACTCTAGCCATTAATTTTCTGACCTCCATAGACCCTTGCTAATGCCAATAAAATCGTCTAATTGTGCACAAAACTCAAGGTAAAAATGCGTCCCAATACCGAAGAGATTAATCACTCTCTCCGCACAGGCTGGACATATCAAGGGGCCTCAGACAGTGTGACAGGAGCAGACACCGCGGCGTCGAAATGTTCCTACACACACGTTACGATGTTTGTTTGAGCCGAGTGACACCACGGGGGGGAGAGAGAGAGAGAGAGAGAGAGAGAGAGAGAGAGAGAGAGAGAGAGAGAGAGAGAGAGAGAGAGAAAAAGTGTAACACGGAAAAAAATAAGAAGGGAACGAAAATGAATGATGAAAGAAGATAACAACAGGAAAGATATAAGATAGATAGATAGAGAGAGAGAGAGAGAGAGAGAGAGAGAGAGAGAGAGTGTACGTTTACATCTCCATTAAGCAGAGAAGTTTATATAAGTTTAATCTTTCATCGATAAAAGACACGCAACACTGACAACGCTGATCTTTTATCACCAGAGAGAGAGAGAGTGAGAGAGAGATAGAGAGAGAGAGATAGAAAGATAGAGAGAGTGTTTCGTGACCCACACTTCCCCCATCCCTCTCTATCTTTCTCTCTCTCTCTCCTCAGTATCTTATCTGTATCTTCCCTTCACCTTCACTGCTACAAGAAGAACCACCACAACTATTCAAACATCACGAGGTAAACATTGCATATCAACACCACATTTAACAGTACAAAATTGAAACCTAGATTTTATTTTCCTGAGGGCCGAGATGATTTTTTTATTTAGTCTTGAGAAAAAATGAAGTACTAATGTTTCTCTCTCTCTCTCTCTCTCTCTCTCTCTCTCTCTCTCTCTCTCTCTCTCTCTCTCTCTCTCTCTCTCTCTCTCTCTCTCTCTCTCTCTCATGCTTTTCTCTCATACTGAAATTCGAAACGTTCTACCCACTTAAGATTCTGTTCTCCATCCTGCTCAGCCCTTTGTGGGAGACCGTGAATACAAGTGTGGGCGTGTGAGGAGGAGGAGGAGGAGGAGCAGGAGGAGGAGAGAAAAGATTAAAAAAAAAGCTTCGGTACCTGAGGGGAAAAAAATCGAGAGAAAAAAGTGTGAGACGAGGAATAAGAAAAAAGAAGAAGGAATTTAACAAGGCGTAAAATAGAGGGGAGAAATTAAGAAAAAGAGCAGGAAATGAGGATGGCCAAGAAGAAAAGGATAGAGGAAAGAAAAGAAGACAGGAAAGGGAGGGAAAGTTAAATAGCGGTACAAAATTTAAAAAAGTGTAAATAAAAAAAAAGTTTAGGAAATATAAGGTGGCAGGATAAAGGAAGCATAAGAAGAGGAGAGAGAGAGAGAGAAAAATAGAGAAGAAACTTTTTATAGAACGCGGAAGAAAAGTAAGGTAAAAAAAAACAGCGAATGTAAAAGGGAGAAGCATAAGAGAATAAAAACAAATGTAGGACTATAAGGAATAATAGAAGGAGGAGGAGGAGGAGGAGGAGGAGGAGGAGGAGGAGGAGGAGGAGGAGGAGGAGGAGGAGGAGGAAAATCAACAACAATGAAGTAAAGTTAGCCGATAATAGAACAAGTGGAAGAAAGAAGGAAAATGATAACAGAATAAAAAGAAGAAGAAGAAGAAGAAGAAGAAAGAAAGAAAAATATAAAACAATATTAAAAAATCCAACAAAACATTAGAAAACAGAAAACAGAGAATGCAAATCAAGACAAAACAAAAAAAAAGACAAACGAAAAAAGAAAAGGAATAAAATACAATAGCACATGAGAACCAGAACCAGCAGAACCAGAAAGAGGAGAAGAAAGAAAACGAAGAGACAAAACAGAAAACACAAATAAAGAAAAATAAACGAAAAAAAGGAAAAGAAAAAAAACAATAGCATATCACAACCAGAACCAGCAGAACCAGCAGAAGGAGGAGAAGAAAGAGAAGAAGGAGGAGAGTAGCAGAAGGAAGAGAAGAAAGAGAACGAAGAAACGCCAACAAAAGACACCACCAGCATAACAGAACCAGCAGAAGTAGCAGAAGGAGGAGAAGAAAGAAGAAAGAGGAGGAGGAGACGCCAGCAGGAGACGCCAGCAGCACAACAGAACCAGCAGAAATAGCAGAAGAAGGAGAAGAAAAGAAGAAGAAGGAGACGAAAGAGGAGGAATCGCCAGCAGAACTAAAAGAAGTAGAACCAGGAGGAGTAGAAGAGAGAGAAGAAAGAGAAAGAGGAAACGCCAGCACCATAACAGAACCAACAGAAGTAGCAGAAGGAGGAGAAGAAAGAGAAGGAGGAGACGCCAGCAGGAGACGCCAGCAGGAATGAGCTCATCAAGGCGCCACAACACCGTCCCTGTGCCACTCCCGCCGCCTCACCAGGACGTGTTAAAAGTCCCGGCATGACGTCACTGCGGCCCTCAGGCACTGGCCACGCGAAAAAGAGAGAGAGAGAGAGAGAGAGAGAGAGAGAGAGAGAGAGAGAGAGAGAGAGAGAGAGAGAGAGAGAGAGAGAGAGAGAGAGAGAGAGAGAGAGAGAGAGAGAGAGAGAGAGAGAGAGAGAGTAAGATTATGCAGAAGTAGAGAGAGAGAGAGAGAGAGAGAGAGAGAGTGGAGAGGTGTAAGATTATGCAAGATAGGAAAAGTGGAGGAGGAGGAAAAGGAAGAGGGAAGAGAGAGAGAGAGAGAGAGAGAGAGAGAGAGAGAGAGAGAGAGAGAGAGAGAGAGAGAGAGATTATGTTAACCAGGAAAAATAGATGAAAAGGAAAAGGAAGAGAGGACGGAGAAGGAATAAGTGAAAAGGAATAAGAGAAAGGAAAAGGAGAGAGAGAGAGAGATGGAGAGAAGAGAGAAGAAAGATAAGATATTGATAAGTGAGATAGTGAAGCGGTAAGATATGCAAACCAGGAAAAGTAGACGAAGAGGAAAAGGAAGAGAGGACGGAGAGAGACAATAAGTGTAGGACATTAGAAGAAAGGCTAAGAAAAGGAACATATAAGAAAAAAAAATACGAAGATAGATGCAAGAAGAAGAATGGAAGAAGAAGAAATGAGTGGAAAGAATAGAAGAGAGGAATAAAATTAATGGTAAAGCAGAAAGACAAAAGAGAAAGAAAGATTGGAGTAGAAGAAATAGGTGAAGGAAATAGAAGAATATAGGAATGGAATTAGGAGTGAGAGGTAGAAAGGGAAGGAGGAGGAGGAGGAGGAGGAGGAGGAGGACGAAGGAAGAAGAGGAGGAGGAAAAAAGGGAGGCATGAATGAGAAATAGAGAGAAGGAGCAATAAAGATGGTGATTAGAAACGAAGGGACGTAAATAAGATAATGAGAGGGAAAGGAGATTGTTGCTACAGAAAAAGAAGACAGGAGGAGGAGGAGGAGGAGGAGGAGGAGGAGGAGGAGGAGTCTCTCACGTAATTCTCTCCAGCTCCTTAAATAACAGTGTTGACTAAAGCATCTCCCTCCTACACCCTCCCACATCCCCCTCCCTTCCCCCAACACACACACACACACACACACACACACACACACACACACACACACACACACACGGCCATGACTAGCAAAGATTTGTGTATTTTCTTTCATTATTATTCACCAACTGTGTGTGTGTGTGTGTGTGTGTGTGTGTGTGTGTGTGTGTGTGTGTGTGTGTGTGTGTGTGTGTGTGTGTGTGTTTACAAGCGTTTACTAACTTCATAACTGCGACCTTCGAAGATAAGAGAGAGAAAGGAGAAAATAAAAATAGAGGGAGGAGGGGAAAGATTGTGAAGAAAGATGAGGAAGGAAGAGAGAGAGAGAGAGAGAGAGAGAGAGAGAGAGAGAGAGAGAGAGAGAGAGAGAGAGAGAGAGAGAGAGAGAGAGAAGGGAAAAAAAGTAGGACAGGCTGATCGTTTTAATTTGAGGTTCCGACAACGAGATCATATGGCGCCCGGATATAAACTCTTCTTTTTATTCTTCTTTCTTCTTCTTTTTCTTTCTTTTCTTCTTCTTCTTCTTCTTCTTCTTCTTCTTCTTCTTCTTCTTCTTCTTCTTCTTCTTCTTCTTCTTTTTCTTTTCTTCTTTCTTCTTCTTCTTTCTTCTTCTTCTTCTTCTTCTTCTTCTTCTTCTTCTTCTTCTTCTTCTCCTCCTCCTTCTCCTTCTCCTCCTCCTCCTCCTCCTCCTCCTGAGTTAAGTTCTTCCTTCTGCTTCTATTCATTGCGTCTTCTTCTTTCCCTGCATCCCTACCCTGTGCCAGTCATTCCCTCACAACACACCAGGAACGAAGCGCTTCAGGTCAACACTCACCTTTGGATCACGAGGTCGAAGTTGTTGCCGGCCCTCACGATGGCCTCCTGAGCCTCCTTGTGCCTGAGGGAAAGGGCATCTCTACCTCCGATGCTGACGATGGCATCCCCAGCCTGCAGCCCCGCCACGGCAGCCAACGAGCCGGCATTCACCTGAAACACAATGCACTGTTTAGCCACAAAGGTATAGGCAGGGGTGATATGAGTGTGGATACGAGATTGAAGGAATGAAAATAGGGAGAGAATAGAAGGGGTGAGATTGAAGAAAAAAAAGAGAGAGAGAAAGGGAAGAAAATAGGGCGTGAATTCATGTATGGAACGAGAAGGAAAGGAAACTGAAAGGGAAGAGAGGATTGTGGTAAATTCACGTATGGGACAAGATGAAAGGAGAGAAAAGGTGTGAGAAGACTGGGATGGATTCACGTATTCTCTTCCATTTTCCCTGTTCGTTTCCTTCATCCATTTTCTTCGTCCTTCTCATCCATTCTCCTCACGACACGTAACAACAGGTAAGAGAAACAAAGCTGGTGGGTACAAATGTTTTCAAGGCTTAAGGTGTCATCGTAAATCTAATATACAACCTCACACTACGGTGGCAAGTGTGTGTTTGGGGGACGTGCCATCCAATTAGCACTGTGAGCCAGCAGAACCTACATACGCACATACTGGGACGCCTCATCATCATTTTGGGACTTGTTGTTGTAGTGAATTGGTTTGATGTATTACAGTCTGTTATTTATTTATTTTATTTTTCATTTCGTTTGGGTTGGGTTGGGTTGGGTTGGGTTGGGTTGGGTTAGGTTGAGTTGAGTTGAGTTGAGTTGAGTTGAGTTTGGGTTGGGTTGGGTTGGGTTGGGTTGGGTTGGGTTGGGGTTGTTTGTGTTGGGTTGGGTTGGGGTTGGTTTTGTTTTGTTTTGTTTTTTCTATTGAATTTTTTGGACTGGTTCTGTTAGTGTTGTTATAGTGAACTGATGTATTGCACTGTTATACTCTACCGGGCAATTTTTGATCTATTTCGTTATTTTTTTTTCATTTCGTTTTGTTTTGTTTTGTTCTTTTCTATTTAATTTTTGGGACTGTTCTTTGCTGGTGTTGTTATAGTGAACTGATGCTTTTCACGTTTTTATACTCTACCGGGCAGTTGATTACCTTTTTTTTTTTTCGTTTTGTTTCGTTTCGTTTCGTTTTGTTTTGTTCTTTTCTATGAAATTCTTAGGACTGTTTTTGGTGGTGTTGTTGTAGTGATTTGATGGACTGCACTCTGTTATACTCTACTGCCCTGATTTTTTTTTTCTTTTCTACTTTTTCTATTGTATTTTGGAACTGTCTTTTGCTGGTGTTGTTATTGTGAATAGCTTTTGTCTACTGCACTATGTTATTCTCTGACTTTTTTTTTTTGTTAGGGAGCCTTCTTTTTTATTAAATTCTGTGACCGTGTCTGGTAAATGATTCATATTCTTAAGGGCTTTTGTTCTCTCACCACGATGATATTTAACCCCTTCAGTACCATGACGCGTTTCCATATTCATCTTGATTACAATATGATGATTTTACAGAGCTTCGGAAACTCCTGCCGGAGATTAAAATAATGAAGACTCTGAAAATTAATCTTCTAACCTCTATAGACCCTTCCTAATGTCAATAAAATGATATAATCGTACACAAATCTCAAGGTAAAAAAATGTGTCCTAATATTGAAGGTCTTTGTTCTTTCACCACGATGATTTTTAATGGCCAAAGAAATGATCAATCGGGTTTTTCATGGGTCTTTTTTCCATTCGATACTGTAGAATATTCATTAATCTATCCCTGGGATCAAGAAAACACTGAAAATCCTTACAATCTTCACCAGAGCGTGCTTAGAATAATTTAGGTCACGACAACGAAGTGTTTCAGAACATAATTCTATTTTGTCTTTTTTTCTGCCTCCCTGTGACTTGAACTATTGCATAAAACGCCTTGACTCCTCCTTGACTCTCCTTAACTTGGTAATTACTCGCCGCCAAGACTAAGGCCTCTTCAATTCACTTACGCTGAGGAGTGGCAACTAAACTGGCATTTTTTTTGTTGGTTTTACGTAGTTCTTGCTCGGCCTTCATCACTTGTAAGAAATATGCACAAAACTTTACCACTTCTTTCTCTGACAAAAATACTGAAGCACAGGCGGCAGAGGGAACTAATTAACTGAAACCTGTAGAATCAGTGCTTTTATATTTTGTATAGTAATTTCGTGATAGGACACACAAATATAGTATTAACCCCTTCAGTACTGGGACGCATTTCAACCGTTTTTTTTGGGCACGATTAGATGATTTTATTTGCATTAGGAAGGGTCTATAGAGGTCAAAAGATTACTATTCTAATTCCACACAAGTTTCTGAAGCTGTATAAAATCATCAACAAAACGTGTCATGGTACTGAAGAGGTTAAGTGGTACAAATTCTTTAACAATCTGACAAGGAATTTTAACCCTTCCTTTGCAGAAGAGGAGTATAATTACCTTGAACATATACAGAATAGAAAAAAAAGAGGTGCATTTTTCTATTTTCTATGCTACAAAACTAAACACACTATATAGTCTGTCTACTCTATAATGGCTTCTAGATTTAAAACATATTGTAGCTTATTAATAACGTAATTGATTTGATGTGAATGATACTTGTTTTCTGCTGATCAACGCACTTATCACAAGGATAACTCACGGCTTTCCTCAAGCTCTAACAACCGCGCATTCCCTGACACACTATTCAACTCGAGACCCAGGGGCCACTTTAGAGTAGACAGATTATAGTTCAAAAATATATAAAAATGCTAAGGAATTGATGGGGGGGGTGAAAGAAATGGAGAGTAGTGAAAGGGTTAAAAACATCAGAGCGCATTCCCTTTACATAATAGTCAAGGCTGTGGTGGTTTAAAAACCTTTCACTACAACTATTGGCAAGTGCACAGGTGGTAGTCTTCCTCTTGTCCTTGTCCGCACCCTCCTCCTTCCCTCCTCTTTCCCTCCTCTTTCTCTCCTCTTTCCCTCCTCTTTCCCTCCTCCCTTCTCCTCTCTCTCTCCTCTTTCTCTCCTCCTTCCCTCCTCTTTCCCTCCTCCTTCCCTCCTCTTTCCCTCCTCCTTCTCCTCTTTCTCTCCTCTTTCCCTCCTCCTTCCCTCCTCTTTCCCTCCTCCCTTCTCCTCCTTCCCTCCTCTTTCCCTCCTCCTTCCCTCCTCTCCTTTACCTTCAAGACGTGTCACTAACCTATTCTAAATGTAGTAGTTTGCCGTATCACCGTATCACTATGAGACGCCGCGATTTATGCTTTCCACGTGTTTTCCCTCGACACACAGCGGGTGATCATATTGTCAAGGGTGTATTATTAAGTTGTGAATCACTCTCATTCTAGCGACGTGTGGCCTCGGGTTTGTTTTCGTTGTGTGTGGGTGTGTGTGTGTGTGTGTGTGTGTGTGTGTGTGTGTGTGTGTGTGTGTGTGTGTGTGTGTGTGTGTGTGTGTATTATAAAGGCTAATGCTTCCTTCTCCTTAACTTTAGGAAGGATTTAGAGAGAGAGAGAGAGAGAGAGAGAGAGAGAGAGAGAGAGAGAAGAGAAAATACTACTATCAGAAGAAATTGATAAAAATGTTACTTAAAACACACACACACACACACACACACACACACACACACACACACACACACACACACACACACACACACACACACACACACACACACACACACACACACACACACACACACACACACACACTGATAACGGATTATTAAGCCCTAAACTTACATAAAACATTGGTGCTTTGTTATTGAAGGCCCACTCCTCCTCCTCCTCCTCCTCCTCCTCCTCCTCCTCCTCCTCCTCCTCCTCCAAGCCCCATCACTGAGATAAGATACACAGCGAGAATGTTGACAAAAGTGGTAGTGATGGTGGTGGTGGTGGTGGTGGTGGTGATAAAGGACTTTGTGGTGCTTGTAGGAATTGTGACGTGAATATTGATTGTTATTGTAGTAGTAGTAGTAGTAGTAGTAGTAATAGTCGTAGTAGTGGTAGTAGTAGTAGTGATGGTGTCTACAATGATAGTGACAGCAGTAGCAATGATGATGATTGTAGGGAAAGTAAAGTGGTTATAGTGATTGTGATGATAGCAGTAGTAGCAGTAGTATATGATAGTAGTAATAATAGTAGTAGAAGTAGTAATGGTAGTAGTAGTAGTAGTAGTAGTAGTAGTAGTAGTAGTAGTAGTAGTAGTAGTAGTAGTAGTAGTAGTAGTAGTAGTAGTAGTAGTAGTAGAAGTAGTTGTACTAGTATTAGTATTAGTAGTAGTTTTAGTAGTTGTACTAGTAGTAGTAGTAGTAGTAGTAGTAGTTGTACTAGTAGTACTAGCAGTAGCAGTAGTAGTAGTAGTAGTAGTAGTAGTAGTAGATGTAGTAGTAGTAGTTGTAGTAGTAGTAGTAGTAGTATAGTGGCAGATGTGGTTGGCTCTAGTCCCAAGGATGGGTGACTGGAGTGTGGCCAGAGGCTGTTTGTCTCTCCATTCTTTACTTTAATGCCACTACTACACTACCTACCACCACCACCACCACCACCACCACCACCACCACCACCACTAGCATTAGTACTACTACTACTATTACTACAGAAGACCAGCGCAAAAATAATCAATTCCATCTTTTGCTATTTATTTTTTAACTGGTATCTCTCCCTATCTCTGATCACTGTATCGCCTGATGTTCACCCTTATCACCACACCGTCACCGACACGCCAGAAGCACCAGCAGCACCACTAACAGTAGTAGTAGTGGTAGTGGTAGTGGTAGTGGTAGTGGTGGTAGTAGTAGTAGTGGTGGTGGTAGTGATAACAGTAGTAGTAGTAGTAGTAGTAGTAGGAGGAGGAGGAGGAGGAGGAGGAGGAGGAGGAGGAGGAGCAGCAGGAGGAGGAGTAGGAGGAGATTTACATAAAAATTCAAACATTCCCTCCTATTAATAATTTCTTGACGAGACGTTTAGCATTTCAATGACAGAATTAGTGCCAAAAGTGTGTGTGTGTGTGTGTGTGTGTGTGTGTGTGTGTGTGTGTGTGTGTGTGTGTGTGTGTGTGTGTGTGTGGCGTGCAATCACCCCCACCCATCACCTGTGCCTCTCACCAAAAAGCGAAGTAGGCCCCTTTGCTATTTCAGACTAATGAGGTCACCTTGCAACCAGGAAGCGATGGAGAGAGAGAGAGAGAGAGAGAGAGAGAGAGAGAGAGAGAGAGAGAGAGAGAGAGAGAGAGAAACTGCGTCAAATCACCAAAGACTACACAAGATTAAGCTGCAGACTTAACAACTACAAAGAGGACGTCTGAACTTTGCAATGACGGTGACGGTCGTGGCTATAGTCGTGATGGTCGTGGTGGTGGTGGTGGTGATGGTGGTGGTGATAAAAGCACAGTGGTGATGGAGACAGAGGTTAAGATGGTGGCGCGTGTTGGCAGGGTGAAGACATGCCGTGCAGGGTGACACATCTCCCAGCTTGCCTTAGTCAGCGCTACAAATGGGTGGCGGGCAGGTGGGCAGCAGGTGGTGGTGGTGGTGGTGGTGGTGGTGGAGGGGGAAAAGCTACATGTTTACAGGTTTTGGGATGACTCATGCAGCTATGATGGTGTAGGAAGGGATAGACCTCTCTCTGTGTGTGTGTGTGTGTGTGTGTGTGTTTGTTCTACTACTACTACTACTACTACTACTACTACTACTACTACCACCGCCACCACCACTTCGATACTACCATCAATGTGACACAAAATAAAAGTATTTGTTTAATATCACAATGACTAACAACACTTTACAGACAGAGGAGCTTAACTGAAACTTTTAGCCTCAACTACACCAATGCGACTGCAAGCATGTGCCGCATACGAGGACGAACTGGAGGCATTAGAGCACCTAGAACCATTAGTGAGAGTGTACCCAGGTGAGCGGTGCAGCTGTCACGCTCTGCTCATCAATACGCAACTCTGCACACAAACACGAGAGAAAGATTCGTCTTAGCATCCAATCACTTTGTACCAGACCAGGAATTTCTTACTTTGCAACAAGAAAGTAGTATAAAACGTGATGTCCCGAGAATCAGTAAGTTCATATTTTTTTTAATGTAGGGGTGAGGGCCAGCAAAGGGCAAAAAAAAAAAGAAAAGATTAAAGAAAAAGGCCCACTTGAGTGCTGGCTCTCTAAAAAGTGGAAAAGCATCAGCCAAAATTAGGGAGCAAATGCCTCGATACCTCCCTCTTAAAAGAAGACAAGATGGCCTGGAGTA